>NW_020798059.1:0-210884 GCF_002237265.1 Aspergillus thermomutatus | reverse complement strand
ACATAGTGATTCCGCTGCGCCTTTCCCTTAGGCATCCATCATGGTCAGTCCTTGCCTAAATGACTGGCTGTCGTTGCTTCTTGATTCTGCCTGTTATATCCGCCTAACGTCGTTGGTGCTGTAACACATGTCTTCAATTTCATCTAGCATCCCTATTGAAAACCAGCAGGTCAGGGACGACCCTTTATCTCCCCTCCCCCCCATTATTATCAGGCTCAGATTGATACCAAAATCATGTGTCTATCACGTGATTTCTGCTGGTAACCTACCCTTTCCTGTATTCTAGACTATAATAAAACTTAGGAAGATTAAGCTACTGAGATAGAACACACTGAATACATCATTTCTCACTAGTTCCATCGTGTGTTTATTTATTACTTTGATTAATCCTATCGTACCGTTCGACCTGACCACTTTTATTGATTTCAGTACCTAGTGATGGAGTCTCCCGCAAGCGCAAACTGTTGGTCAACTCCGATTGCCGCATTCGGGTCACCCCATAACTGAACCACCCCCCCTGGTCGCAGTCGGTCTCTCATCACGATTCCGCGATCGTCGTGTTCACAACAAACAGCAGGGAGAGGAGTAAGAGTTTTGCAATTTCGATTTCCTCCCTCCCTTGTTGCTGCCGCCAACCTGCCACTTTCGCTTTTATTCCAGAGCTTTTGTTATTGAGACTTCCCGCCCCCTCAATAGATTAGGTCTCGTGGCCTTGAACCTCCCTTTCCACGCGACCTTATTCGACATCCAATGATTGAATTCAAAGCTGTCCGAGCAGGCGTGTAGTATTTGTGCTATAGTTGGAAGGTTCTCTTGCGCGAATGGGTGATACTGCGTGGTTCGAGTTGGAATACACAGCTTCACTTTCGGGAACGATTCTAGGATATCGGCGAGACCGCTTTATCTATCACACGAGACACTCATGAAGAATGACCTCGCCCTCAAGTGCCGCGAATGACCACTCTGTCGAGTCTTCCGCCGACCGCCGACCGCAACCTGGTTCGCAAGCTTCGCAGAATACACAACCATCGGCCGCATCTACTAGTCCGGACAATGATCAGACGGATGACAGAAGAAATGGGGAAGCGGGAGTAAACCCGACTGTGGAAGATAACGAAGTGGATGCAAATGTGGTAGAGGCCTTTGATGACTTTGGGCTTCCGATCCGAGTCCGGCCCAAAGCCGCACAGTCAAGAGACGAACCATCAGACGATGGCGAAACGTTTCATGATGTTGAAGAGACGCGGTTACCCCAAGACAGCCACTCTATGTCGAAGGAGCATGAGGGTTCGCCTAGCCGCGAAGCTTTGAACTCTAAGGACGAGCCAGAGGAGGGAACGTCGAACAAGAATGACGACGGGGTCAGGATACGGGATTCCAGTGAGAATCATGCGCGTTTATCCGACGCAACATCTGTAACTACGGAAAACGGATCGGCACCACCGAAGAGTGAGACAACCTCCTCAGAGAACGATAAACCCGCCATTTCCCACAATCTTTCCTGTGAGAATGACAGGCAAAGCACACCCCCACCGGCCTACTCTAGCTTAGATGTCCATGATTCTGTCCATCAGTCCCCTCGAACACATAAAAGGCATTCGAGCCTCAAGCCGTCAGAATGGTCACACCAGAGACTGAGCGAAGACAAAGAAGCCAATCTGGAAAGCGATGAGGAAAGCGACGGTGAATGGAAAGAAATGCCTGCCTTGGGCGAATTTGATTTCTACGACGATTATGGGCGATTGGTTGCTCGTGGCGCCAAAGAGGAGGGTGATGACGCAGTCTATCAGGGTCTGGGTGGCGCTGGAAAGGGATATACTCGAGTACAACTTGACGAAGACGCGCAGTCGGCGACAAGTCTGGATCAGGACACAAGCTATCTCTTCAAGGAAGCCGCCGGTAACTCTGTAGGAGTGGAAGGGGAAGAGCTGCGGGACCCGCTCAGCCAACTACAGGCTACAAAAGATCTTCTGACTGAAAGTCAAAGGATTGCTTATGTGGGAGTGACGCGGCTGGTGATCTATCAGATGACTCAGGACTTGGAAAAGATACCAACAACGAAGGCTTCTCGCAGGGCGAAACAGAAAGCGGTTGACGCCATGATGAAGTGGGGTCAGATGGTCATGGGAAGAGTTTATATTCACATGGAGATCGATCCTGCGGAGCAAATCATGATTGAACAATTGGCTGAGCACGGCGTTCAGCCTGCGGATCTTGTTCGACCATTGATGCAAAATGCTCGGGTCAAGAATCCAATGGCGGATGAGCTCGACTCTCCGAAGGTATCCATGTCCTCAACTGCGTCTCCTGGCTTGAAGGAGAACAGCCGAGCAAGCTTATCCACCGAATTTGAGGGTCATTCCGAACCGACTTCGCCTCCACCTTACGAAACGCACGAAGATGACGACCTACCGGAAGTGCGAACCCCGTCGCAGATGCCTACTTCAGCAAAGATTGACATTGACCTTCGTTGGACCGTCCTTTGCGACCTATTTCTTGTTCTTATCTCGGATTCGGCCTATGATGCCCGATCGCGATCCTTGCTGGAAAGAGTCGGCAAGTCTATGGAAGTGTCCTGGCTGCAAATTGCCCGCTTTGAGAAGCGCGTCATTGATGCCCTCGAGATGCAAGAAGCTGCGGAGAAAGAGACTTGGGATGAGTCTGAGCACATGGAGAAGCGTCGCAAGATGGCGCTGAAACGAAAGTATATGGTCATGGGTCTGGCCACTGTTGGGGGAGGATTGATCATCGGTCTCTCCGCCGGTCTCCTGGCTCCGGTCATCGGTGCTGGTCTTGCAGCGGGCTTCACAACCGTCGGAATTTCTGGGACCAGCGCTTTCTTAGGGGGTGCTGGTGGGACTGCCTTGATCGCTTCTGGTGCTACCTTGACAGGAAGTACTATCGGTTTAAGGGCTTCACACAGACGCACTGGAGCAGTTCAGACTTTTGAGTATCGTCCTCTCCACAACAACAAGAGGGTCAACTTGATTGTTGCGATTTCAGGCTGGATGACCGGCAAAGTCGATGACGTTCGATTGCCGTTCAGTACAGTTGACCCTATTATGGGTGACCTTTATTCGGTCCTATGGGAGCCGGAGATGCTTCAGAGTATGGGTGCCACCATCAACATTCTAGCCACAGAGGTAAGTGTCCCCTGACTTGGCGTGGCTTTTGCTGTCATGAGGCTGACTGTATTCTCTATAGGCCTTGACTCAGGGTCTGCAGCAGGTCTTAGGAAGCACTGTTCTCATGGCTTTAATGGCATCTCTGCAGCTACCTCTTGTTCTCACCAAGTTGTCATACTTGATCGATAATCCCTGGAATGTCTCCCTAGCTCGTGCCAACGCGGCAGGGCTGATTTTGGCGGACTCGTTGATGGATCATAATCTGGGCAAGAGACCTGTCACATTACTAGGTTTCTCCCTTGGGGCAAGAGTCATATTCTCGTGCCTGAAAGAGCTCGCAGACAAGGGCGCTAACGGCTTGATTCAAAATGTCTACCTTTTCGGGTCTCCACTCGTGGCAAACAAGGACGAATTTATCAAGGCACGCAGCGTGGTCTCTGGCCGGTTCGTAAACGGTTACTCTTCCAATGACTGGATTCTGGGATACCTCTTCCGGGCCACAAGCGGCGGTATTATGCGTGTGGCCGGTATTGCTCCGGTAGAAGGGATTCCTGGCCTGGAGAACTTTGATGTCACTAACTTAGTCAATGGCCACATGGACTATCGTGCCGCTATTCCACGGCTACTCAAGGAAGTCGGGTGGGAAGTTCTCAGCGAGGAGTTTGCTGAAATCGAAGACCCCGACCCGGAAAATCATGGCGAGCGGCAACGGGAGCTGATCCGCGAAATTGATGAGGCTCGTAAAGCCGCAGAAGCTCAACCAGAGAAGAAGCGATTTGGACTGTTCAAACGTGGCAAATTAGCTGAGAAAAAGGGATGGGAAACATACGATGTGAAACGCAGTGACTCGTTTTCGCGAGAATCCACTGACAGCAACGGAACCGGGACCGTCCTCTTCGATATTGATGCGATCAGAGCGGAACTGGCCTCGGAGATGATTGAGGTCAAGCAACTCGAGTCTACGCTCCCACCCATGAAGCTGGATCTGGATTTACCATCAACTCAATCACCAGCTGCTGCTACACCGTCAGAGTACAGAGCCTCTAAAGACGGCCATACGACCCCATCCGTTCCTCAGACACCAGTTGAAAATTCCCGGGGCCACTCTTCCTCTCAAACACCGCAATCTCCACCGCCCCATCAGGAGCAGATCAATATGACTTTTGATACTTCTTACGATGACCCTCCGCAACGTTCACATTCTTCTTTTGAACCAGCTGCTTACGATTCATATCCGGTGAGACCAGCTTTACGATCCTCTGCGACGATGCCGACTAGTGTCGGTGCCAGCGCGCTTGGCGCTATGGCTCTCGAGCCCAATGCCTGGGCTGATCACGACTTTGGCCACGGCGAAGAGGGCGGGATCTCGATGACCTTCGAGTAATTATGTCACTTGTTTTTTTCGTACGGGCTTATATAGTCCTTCTGCGAGTGTATATAGAGCTTTACTCGCTTGTGCCATGTTCATCAGCTGCTCTACGTAATGAGTGATAAAGCAATGAGTGAATGCCGCGTGATCATTCTATCCTGATGTTGCGTTTGCTGTCTCTTACGTCTGTTAATTTATTTCAACCTTCTTCATTTTAAAAGACTTGGTATAGATTTCGTTGAATGACATTGGCTGGCTCGAAAATTGTCAGAATACGCATGTATTACCTTTTCGAAATTACCTAGTGTATAGCACCATGGGTTGGTCTTCGATCTGTTGCTTGGTATATCTACAACAGACATGTGATCGTCACTGTTTACACTACATCATTAAGGCTTAGAACCTGATCATTTCGGCAGCTTGCTCTTAGACTGAAGTATTTCCGTCAAGTGGACTGTGAATCGTGCTCAGAACTTAGGTTGCTTCTTCTCAATAGCCCACATATCAGTATCAGGCCATGTGGAGAAAGCGCCGCGATAAGAGATCCTAAGCGTGTCACTTCTCCGTACATGGACGCGTTCCGCTCCTGTCCCCAAATTCAGTCCGACCGTCAAATGATCTGCCTCTCTCTCACGATCGCTATCTACAGATTCTTTGTCCCAAATACATGGAGACTGACAGCTGAGCAATGATTTGCCTTTTTTGATCAGGCTGTTTCTTGATTTGACGAAATCTGCGGGGTTCATGCGGCGGGTGACTGCAGCGAGCTGGACGCAGTAACAGTCACTGTATACCTGAGTCTTTGCATTGACGTGGACAGCCTTGCTGCTGTCGAAGCACAGGCGGCTTCTCGAGTGGCTGTATTCGACTTCTAGCTTCTACTGCGCGATTCTGACCTGACTATTCAACATGGTTACTCCTACATCTAAACCGAATTCGAGCTTCTCGAAGGTATATTTGACGAAGAGTAATTACTCGGGGCGGTCTCTTCACCCAAATGCCAAGCGATCTGAAAAGAGAGATGAGGGTTCAAAGAAGGAAGAAGACATCAAGGATGTTGGGGGTTTCGAGGCGGATTGGGACGAGCGGATAGTTGACAATGAGGACATAACTGCTGAACCCGCCAGTTCTCCCATCAGCTCTTTTGACGACCAAGAGAATGACGTTCCACCCGGTTTTGAGGATTTTGACAGCCCAGTGGGAGAAAGGAGGAGGTCACAACGAGGGAAGAAAGACTTACACGGCTCCGAGTCTCCTATTTTCGGCCGCAAGAGGAATGCCGATGATATGGCCCGCAGAGCTCAGACTGACGCCGAGAAGGAGGATTATGTGTTCGGCTGGTCACAAAGTCAGAAGAAGCGCAAACAAAGTTACTTTGGAAAGAAAAGTGATAGCTCTTTGTGGAAGGCGCAAGGCTCTAGGACCACTCCCTCTCGGTCAAAGTCACCACCTTCATCCAGTGCTTCAGAGTCAAAAGCAGATCACAGCTCGCAGAAAACCAAACCGGAATCCAAGAAGAAAGCTGCCGACAAGGCTCCAAGCTTTATGGTCCCGCCAGATATTGACGAGATTCTACCTCCATCGTCTGGAACTCGCACGAAGCCCGAGTTTATTGTCCCCCCGTCCCTTCCTAACGATACGATATCTAGCTCCTCTGGCGTCACATCATCCGCGCAGATATCCCACTTTTTTGATTCTGACGACGACGGTTCAAGTGGCACATCGCTCAGTTCAGTACCAGAAAACTTGCTGGAAGAATTCTCGCAGATGGAGGATGTCTTGCTCTCCGACATGGACGACTCAGGAAACGCAGAGTTGGAACCGTCGTTGTGTCCCTGGTGCAAGAAGGCCGTTGATCCAGATGCTCTGAGGAAGTTTCGGGCGCAACCGAAACAGCGGATTCGCGAGCAACAGCGATTCTGCGAGTTGCATCAAAAGGAGACGGCGGAGAAAGAATGGAAAGAGAGAGGTTATCCAGACATTGATTGGGATACTTTCGATGAGCGCATCAGTGGTCATTTCGACGATCTGGACAAGATCTTAGTACCGGAAAGCACTTCGTACTACAGAAATGTTCTGGATACTATGTTGAAATCAGGAAAGGCAAAGAACTTCCGCCTGACGTTCGCTGGAGACGCCCTTGAGACGATCTGTTGCGGTTATTACGGGACTCGAGGGGCCAACAAAATGTACAGTCTCCTAGTTACCTCCTCCTCTTCAAATGTTGTCGTGTTATTAACCAAGTCTCTTGACAGGCTACAAGCTCTTACCGCGCGATTCTCCCGCAAACTCCGTCGTTTGGCAGCTGAGGACCACATTGTCAAGAAGGCTGGACCTGTCATCTATGCTCAGGCAGTCCTTGTACCTGAACTGGCCGTCAGGCTAGTCAAAGAAGATATGGGAGTGGATGTTGACTCGGCACGACAAATCCTGCGGGAGAGCATTGAAATTGGCGAGAAGCTGAACTTCGCCCCAAATGACGTGGTTCCGATCCCAGTTGAACCAGAGAATGCCTAACGACATATCGATCTTCTCATTCATTTCGCATACAAATGAGCGACTGTATATAAAAAGATTTTTCGGCTTGATATCATTGTGCTTGCTTGTTGTTTGTGATGAATGGTATATTAAAGGGTATCAGTGTACGAGAGGGCGGCTCATGTTGAGATGTATTGTTAGCGTGAATCTCAGCTGGAATGAGCATACAGATAGGCCCTTTTGTGGGTTTGACGATGTTACATGAGCCAAAGAAATGGTGTTACTTCGGCGCCTCCATGTAGAATTCACCAAGATCATTGTTGTTATTTATCCTTGTTTAGGAAGGTCGATAAGCTTTCCAAATCCACTGATAGAGCAATTCAGACCCACAATTACGGAATTCTGGCGCTTTGTGGATACAGCTCGAGCGGAGGGCACCCACTCATCATAAGTTGATAACATCAGCAGCAGAAAGCATCTCCTCACTTCCCCGTCATCAGGCCTCTAGCGAACTGCCATGGCATCTTCTTAACCTAATGGTACTGTATGTCGACACTTTCTGATTCCTACAGCTGCTGTACATGAACATTTGAGCTCTCAATCACGAGATGAGGGAGAAAACCATGGCTCCCTCAGAAACTACTCCGCTCCTTCCTGTTGTCAACGTCGCTCCCCAGCGATATCGATACCCCCATCATACCTTGCGGCGGGTATGCAGCTTCTCCTTGAGCCTGCTCCTTTTCGTTGGTTTGGTCCTGTTCTTAATTCCGTTTGCTATCCTGCCCCGCGAGCATGGCTCTCTCTGGTCATATCTCCCCGGCGCAAATCCGTTCCCGTACACGTCATGGCCCAACGGTCACGGCCTCACCTATGAGCAGCTGCAGGCTGTTCTTCAGAGCACCCCGTCAGCCGCCAAGGCCCGTGAATGGAGCAGTTATTACACGGCAGGTCCTCACCTAGCAGGCAAAAACCTCAGCCAGGCCCTCTGGACCCGCGAGAAGTGGCAGGAGTTCGGCGTGGAGGATACCGAAATCGTCGCTTATGATATCTACCTCAACTACCCTGTAGATCATCGTCTCGCTCTGCTGAAGAAGAACGGTGATAAAACCGACGTCACTTTCGAAGCTTCTCTGGAAGAGGACGTTCTTGAAGAGGATCACACGAGCGGCCTTCCCGATCGCGTGCCTACTTTCCACGGCTACTCTGCCACCGGGAACGTCACCGCTCCTTTTGTCTATGCCAATTTCGGGACATATCATGATTACCAGGACCTTGTTGATGCCAATGTCAGCTTGGCTGGCAAAATTGCTATTGCAAAGTATGGTCGTGTCTTTCGTGGGTTGAAGGTGAAGCGGGCACAGGAGCTGGGTATGGTCGGTGTGATATTGTACGATGATCCCCAGGAAGATGGAGATATTACGGAGGACAATGGCTACAAACCTTACCCCGAGGGACCCGCTCGGAACCCCAGCGCGGTGCAGAGAGGAAGTACGCAATTTTTGAGTATGTTCTTCTTCTCCTTTGGTCCTCAAGCCTTAACAGATACTGACCATTCTGTGGTTAGGCATCGCTCCCGGTGATCCCACGACTCCCGGTTATCCGTCCAAGCCCGGCTACGAAAGACAAGATCCCCATAACTCGATTCCGTCTATTCCCTCCCTTCCTGTCTCCTATGAGGAAGTGCTTCCTTTCCTAAAAGCGCTCAATGGACATGGCCCCAAGGCATCCGATTTCAACAAATGGTGGCAAGGTGGGAAACTGGGATCGAAGGGTGTGGAATACAACATCGGGCCTTCTCCAGATGAGGTCGTCATCAACCTGTACAATGAGCAGGAATATATCACGACTCCGCTATGGAATGTCATTGGTACCATCAAGGGGGCCATTGAGGATGAAGTTGTGATCCTGGGCAATCATCGTGACGCCTGGATTGCTGGTGGAGCTGGGGATCCGAACAGTGGATCCGCTGTGCTCAACGAAGTCATTCGCAGTTTCGGTGAGGCTCTCAAGGCAGGATGGAAGCCACTGCGCACCATTGTCTTTGCTAGCTGGGATGGCGAAGAGTATGGATTGCTTGGGTCTACTGAGTGGGTTGAGGATATGCTTCCATGGTTGTCGAAGACTACGGTTGCTTACCTTAATGTTGATGTCGCCGCGGCCGGGACCGATTTGCACCCCACGGCGAGTCCACTTCTCAACAATGTTATCTACGAGGTGACCGGATTGGTCCAATCTCCCAACCAGACAGTGGAAGGCCAGACAGTGCGGGATACCTGGGATGGCCGAATTGGTACCATGGGAAGTGGTAGCGACTTTACTGCGTTCCAGGACTTCGCAGGCGTCCCCAGTTACGATCTGGGTTTCAGCCGTAGTCCCAAGGACCCTGTGTATCATTATCACTCGAACTACGATAGTTTCGACTGGATGGATCGGTTTGGTGATCCTGGTTGGCTGTACCACGAAGCATGCACTAAGATTTGGGCTCTGGCTGCGGCTAAACTGGTGGAGACTCCTGTGCTCGCCTTTAACGCTACGGACTATGCTATGGGCCTCAGCACCTACTTGGATAAGATTCGACCTGCGGCGGAACGACTGCCTGGTCGTTCATCGTTCGACTTTGGGCCATTGGACAAAGCAATTGCGCGGCTTCAGAAAGTCGCTGCGAAATTTGACGCCCAAGCCGCAGAGCTGACCTCACAGTTGGACGAGAATATTCCGTGGTGGCTCTGGTGGAAGAAGGTGAGACTGTACTTCTTGATCCGCGGGGTCAATGACAAGTATAAGAGCATTGAGCGCAAGTTCCTGTACCAACCTGGCCTGGACGGGAGAAACTGGTACAAGCACGTGGTGTTTGCCCCTGGCATCTGGACTGGATACGCTGGCGCGACATATCCTGGGCTGGTGGAAAGTCTGGAGGCAGGAGATTTGGAAAATGCAGAGGTTAGTCATCTCGCTTTTTGCACGATCTTGTGGTTCGATTTTGCTAACGCTATGATGTACAGAAATGGCGCGTTATTATCCGTGAGCGGATCGACGATGCCACGAACCTGCTGCAATAAGTTTTGGCATTCCGGTTGCTATACTCTGTAGAGAGATTTTGACACTTTTCTCTTTTTTCATATTTACAGGCAGGTTGAGTGATTTGAAAAGTTGTGCACAAGTTCTGTGCCTGCTCAACTCGAGTTCCGCTGGGGCTCGAAGCCTTGGACAAAGCGATCAGCCAATGATTTATATATGTGGTACGAAGTATACGAATTGGTTTTATCTATAACATGCGTGGCCATGTCTGATCCCGACAACGGTCTTGAATACTCTGTAATGCATGTCTATGTTATTTCTTTATCCAAAGTCCATGTATATGCGACATCAGCACAGACCGGAAAAGATTCCGCATGTAACGCTGACCTCGGAAAACAGCACCAATCATGAAATTGTCGCTGATCGACAGCAGGATAATTGAGTCATGATCAAAGTGCAACTGACCTGGTGCATGCATTTAAGCGTGTAGTGACTCAAGCGTTCAGAGTCTACTCCATTTACTGTGGGGATTCAATGCATCTACAGTATCAATGGTTCAGCGGGCTAGGCCGACCAGCAGTCTATACTTCGAAAGAAACTGTGCATCTCATTCGATTCTGATTTTGTTGGATCCGCAGTTCCCCACTCGCGATGCTGACAAACAGCAAGAAGTGAAGCCTTCGACAATAATCGAGCCAAATAACTCAAAGCAGTGCAAATGGGCAATAGTGCACAGACTCAACTGTTATTTTCCTCCTCCTCCAATTCTGTTTTTCTAATTCTCTTCCCTCTTGTGCTTGACTGGTTCAGTCTTCAATTGTTGATATACCTCGGGTTACTTCTTTTCCATGACTTGGACGCAAGGCTCGCTTTCCCTCGGTTATTTGCCTCTTATCATCTGTACAATAGCCGATTGTTCAGCTTACCAGGTTGTTGATCGGGATACTATCACAGCTTCCAGATGCACGAGAAATCTCCCAGATTGCCGGTGCGGCAGCTGCTGATTCTATGTAAGTAGTGTCAAACTAGAGATATGTATGCTATCTGTAAACTGACTTCTTGAACCAGCAATATGTAGATTTGCCGAGCCAGGTACGTTCAAGCTCACTCACGAGTGCAACATTGGGATACAAATCTCTCAATTAATAGATCGATTTCGGACTTAGACCTATACTGAACTCTTTCCTCTTGCTAAACAGTTGTTTTCACTTCCGCCTTACCATATCTTGTATGCAACCTGCCCGCATGAGTCAAGATGTTTGAGTCGCCGCAATGCAACTAACCACCGTTCACCTCCAGCCCGAAATGATTGAGGACATCGGTGTCCCCAAAAACGAAGTCGCGAAATGGGTCGGAATCACCTCGGCTGTGGCAGCCGGTTGCCAGGCCGCCATGGCCGTCACCTGGGGAACTGCCTCGGACACCGTCGGTCGCAAGCCCATCATCCTGTGCGGCTTGACCTTCACCATGATTTTCTCGCTGATGTTCGGCATGTCGAAGACCCTGGCGATGCTGGTCGTTTCCCGTGCGCTGCTGGGCCTCATGAATGGGAACGTCGGGATCATTCGGACCATGGTGGCGGAGATGGTCCCGGAGAAGGAGTTGCAGCCGCGTGCATTCAGCGTTATGCCGCTGGTTTGGACGATTGGGAGTATCTTTGGGCCGGCCTTTGGCGGTGCGCTGGCGCGTCCGGTGGAGAAGCATCCGGCGATCTTTGGAAGTTGGGGGTTTTTCAAGGAGTATCCGTTTCTGTTGCCCAATCTGGCGTCGGCTTTTCTGTTTGTTATCGGGATTACGACGGGGTGGCTCTTTTTGCATGTAAGTGCGAATCAAGATATAGGAGACTGGCAAGTGTACTTGCTAATGGCGGACAGGAAACACTGGCAGCCAAGAAGCATCACCGCGATATAGGGTTGCGGCTAGGTCAGATGTTGACAGGCTGCTGCAGCTCTCCCAGAAAGAAGATATCCTACATCGAGCCGCAGGAGGATGACGAAACCACTGCGCTGCTGGGACAGCACCGGTCCACAAAGGGCGCCGACCAGAAGCGCACGGCTGCCAAACGACCGAGCTGGAAAGAGGTCTTTTCTCCGCAGTCCACACTGGTTCTTCTCGCCTATGCCATGATGGCGATGCATAACATGGCGTTCGACTCCCTGCTTCCAGTTTTTCTGCACACGCCGATTCAGAGACTGGACGGGAATCCGGAGGTGCGGTTGCCGTTCAAATTTGTCGGCGGGTTCGGCGTCGGTACGTATCTCTCTCTTTCTCAAGGCCTCTGCCTTAACACCTTCTGCATAGACTCCCAAACGATCGGCATATACTACACCTTGATCGGCATTATCGGCATGTTCGTTCAGTTCTTCATCTTCCCGGTGGCAGCCAAGCGATGCGGTGTCCTCAACTGCATCAAAGTCATTGCCATCGTCTTCCCTATCGTTTACCTCGTGACACCCTTCACCGCACTCGTACCAGCATCGATCCGGAGTTTTGTTGTGTTCATGCTCATGCTCAGCAAGCTGACATGCACCATCTTCAGCTTCCCGTGCTGCACCATCCTCCTGACTAACTCTGCGGCCAGCCTCAGTGTGCTGGGGACCCTGAATGGGGTCGGCACAAGTGTCAGTGCGGTTGGAAGAGCGGCGGGGCCTGCACTTGTCGGTGCGGCGTTTACCTATGGAGTTAACCACGGCTACGTCATCATCCCTTGGTGGCTTCTGGCTTTCTTTGGTGCCTTGAGTGCAGTGCCTGTCTTTTGGGTAGAGGAGACGGATAGCTTTCAAGGCAGCCAAGAGTCGGGATCGGAAGATGAGGAGCGTTGAAGCTGTTGTCCTCTAATTCCCTAAACCTGCAAAACAGACGGAGTCGATGCGCCCTCATCATCTTCGACTCCAGCCCTTATCAAGGGCACAAACGACTCAAACTGAATGATGAACGATAATGACCCTACCACCGAATTCGCTGCAAGCGCTGCATTAGACTAACGTTCAAATCCATCCCACCATTCATCAGGGATTCTTTTTCGGTTATGATATCCCATTTCGTGGCTTTTTCATGATTTACGATTCTAAAATCAATTATGGGCGACGATTGCATGCATATATATGATTCATGAATCTATCAGAACAGGAATAGAAAATATGACTGTTTACACTGCCTGCAAGGGTGGCCTGACCCTGGCCTGAGAGCTCGACCGCATTAGTAATACGCCCCTCGGAAGACCGTCGTACTCCATTCTCCACCAATGACACCATCAGTTCAGATCTCTGTCTACGGTACCTAAGCTCTTCAGTCCATCTATCAACGTATCCGCCTCAAGCGTCGACTATCTATCATCGAAAAAACTTAGCCTACTACTTACATCCTGCACTCGAATCAATTCATCCCAACCCCAATCGTCAACATGGTACGCACACCCTATTGTCAACAACCCTAAGCAGCAGCTGATATGAAACAGTCCCAATCCTCCCTTTCCAGCCCCCCGAACTCCGCCGCCGCGCTGGCCCTCCTCACCTCCCTGGGCGGAATCATCGGCTACGCGCGTACGGGCTCCATCCCCTCCATCGCGGCGGGTCTTTCAGTCGGTGCTCTGTACCTGTACAGTTTCCTGCGTCTGCGCGACGGACAGCCCTACGGCGAGGAGATCGGGTTGCTGGCCTCGGCGGTGTTGGGGGGGAGTTCCGTGCCCCGGGTTATCAAAACGAGGGGGAAGCCCGTGCCTCTTGCGTTGAGTGTGCTGGCGACGTATGGGCTTGTGGTTTTTGGGCTGGCGTTTCGGGAGAAAAGGGCTTCGAGGGTTTGAGTTTTGAGAGTTTGGGCTGGACAGTGTATGCTACGGGACTCTTACTTTACGAATGGCTGAGCGAAACAATTGATTTAAAAAGGAGTATCCATTAATAATAAGTGTCATTTTAGAGCTCAAAGCATCGTCGATTCGTTGCCTACCTTTATGCTAGAGAACTTACAGCAGCATTCGCTTGACAGAGCGCGGGTAACGACCCTTGACAACCCAGCGGTCTTCCGTCTCCAAATCATCTCACGAGGCAAGAACACGAAACTGATCAAGTTCGGACGAACAACTTCCCATGGTAGCCAGTGATATCAGCCTTGCTCGGTGAAGGTTGACAACCAAACTCACCAGCACTCTATCAATGCTCTCCAGTCGTTCATTGTATCTCACTGCGGTTTCCTCAGAAGGTCCACCCGCATCATGACAGCGAAGAGGATGGATGAATATTGTAGCAGCCCCTGTTCAGTTTCAAGCATAGTTTCTTCTTTCGTGCACTCGAGGTTGCCACGGTACTGACATATTAGGGTAGAAAGAAACAACAAGAGGATGAGACAGATAAGATGAAGCTAGAACTTGATATGCATCGAACTTAGCTGGAATCTGTGGTTCGTACCTCTGTCCAGACATCTGACCGGAAATCTTGAACGGATTTTGACGAAAATGTGTGTATGGATCTCCGAAAGGATAGGGTCGTTTCGCAAATGGTCGGTCGACTCACAGTCGCCGCACCGGTCATCAAGCTTTTCACTGCGCAGAGTCGAAAATCTTGTCTGACTCCCGAATAGTCCCCACTACTACAGCAGCAGGGAGCTCTTCAAGGGTCGTTTCTCCTCGACGGTCAGGAACAAATGCGTACCTTGACAATCTAGCCATCTTTTCCTCCGGACTGGTCTCATTATCAGAGTATACCAAGCGTGTCGGTTTGGACTTGTCCTTCTTCGACGGCTTCTCTTCAGTGGTCGTACCAGCTGCAGCTTTGGCCGCGGCCTGGTCAGCTTCCTTCGCTGCCCCAGAGACAAGATCATTGACCGAAGATGATATCGACGCCGCTTCTGCTCCTGGCGCTCTTCCACCATCTAGGACAGCAGGATGCACTCCAGCGTTCGGAAGGGGGTGGCCCATGTGCATTTGTTGCATCTGGTATGCATTAACTGGCGGGGGATGAAAAGCGGGGCGCTGGGGAAGGCTAGGCGCTGCCGGTAGGCTACCAGGACGTTGCGGGAATGCCGGGGTAGTTTGAGGAGTTGCGTGTGACGGGGATGCTTGTTGGTGCGGTTGTGTCGGGAAAGGAGGTGGCGTTGTTCCATAGGGTGGGGTAGGTTGCGCAGCAGTACCAACTGGATATGGCTGTGGAGTATATCCAGTAGGTGTATGCTGCATAGGGTACTGTGCTTGTGCGCCTGGTGAAAAAGTTGGATACACGGGGCTCGCCGCCTGTGGGAATGGAGAGCCGGTCCCTGCATACGGTGGAGGATATGTAAATTGTGGGGTCGGGGCGGCTGCAGTCTGAGGAGATTGAGCCTACAAAAACACAACAAATTAGCATTATAATGTTGCATTGAATCAGGACAAGACAACTTACAAATCCACCCTGACCCTGTGTCTGCCCGGCACCCACAGGAGTCGCCTCTCCGCTGCTTCCTCCAGCGGCAGCCTCCGCTCGTTTAGCTTTGTGCTCAGCTAAACGCTTCTTTAAGTCAGACACGTTTTCAAGCTTGGGTTTCTTCGCCGGTTGGCCGCCAGACGCTGTTCCTGGAGGTGGGTTGCCCGTCACGGCCTGCCGCTCCGCCTCTGCTTGCTGAAATTGAGCGATCACGCGCTGGTTGTGAGATTGGACGACATCATCGGGAACACCTTCCATGCCGAAGATTTCGACATCGAGACTCGAGCGATTGGGAAGCGCATTTTCGACGGCTGAAAGCTGCTCCTTGTGCACTTGGCTCATATGCACTGACAAGCCTGATTGCATCCGGTGAGCGAAAAGTATCATCAGAGGGCTATATGTGCTGTATTGACTCACCTCCTGCGGTGTTGAGTCTCCGCCCACACCTGTCGCATTTGAAATGCTTCGCCTTTTGATGTGATATAAGGATTTTGAGATCGTCGAAATCACGCTCGCAGTAATAACACCACGGCCGAGCCAGAAGCTCTTCAAGTGTTGGGCCACGTCTTTTTTTACCCATTGTGACAGTGATATGTCAAAGACTCAAGCTTCAACGAACCTGGAGTCGAACTTTTCTGGAATGGTAGTGGTGAAGTGAAAGTGTGGAGGAAGCGTCTATGCGGTGATTTAGGCTGAGATCTCACTGATCCGAAGTTGGAATCATTAGTCACGTGACGCAGCTTGTCTACAATAAGTATCACGTGATTTTGGAATGAAGCGAGATGGAGAGAAATGATTCATGTATAGGACTAGATAAAGAAAGTGAAAGAAAGTGACAGAAGTTCCAGTTAGTAACTGTCCTAATATGGGGCTTATTACCACCGCTTCATACTAATCTCATTTACAGTGTTCTGTATGTAGTGACTTTAACCACGAGCATCTGGAACAACAAAGTTCAGAAGGTGGAGATCAAGCAGAAAGATATGCAAAACAATCCCTTTTGCCCCCATCAGAGTCGAACTCAAAATGCGGATCATTCCCAAGACAATATTCGTACAGAGCCTCTCGACCAGCGCGGCCAGTATTACAAGAATCAGCGGATCAACAGAATGTACATGGTTCAACCAAATTCCTGGCACCTTCGCTCAAATATGACCAGACGAACATTCAATGTGTTTTCGAGAAAAAAAAGGTGGTCAATAACAGGTGGAGTGCACTGACCTGAGGTCTGCCATAAGAGTCGTAGATAATACAGAGAAAAAAAGCGCCGAACGGCAGATGGAGATGCTTTGTATGCTGAAGGAAGCTTTTTGTACGGAGGCATAGACAGCACCAAACCCCTTCGGCCCAATCACCCACTGTCTCTTTCCTATTTGCAGGATTTACCCAGAAGGATCGAGGGTAAGTCCATCATACAGTGACGAGGAAGAGGTGAATTGGCTATCCGGCGCGCGAGACAAAAGCACGAAACAAAAGAGGAAGGAACCGACAAATGTATGCTTTCTCATGCGGGTCGCGTGGGCCCTGGTGGTGGCATTCCAGCCGTCGCCGCCCCGTATGGGCTGTAGTAACCTGGGTACGGGGTGCGGTAAGGCACCGGCGCAGGAGGCTGCTGAAATGGTCCTGGAGGACCTGGGGGAAACGATGCGACGGCTCGAGGGTCTATGGGCGCATATGGAGAAGCCATCGACCGGAGCATAGGCATAGGCGCTAGTCCGGGGGGACCAGCGGGCAGAGGGAGCGACACGGGCTGCACAGCTGATGGTGCCGGGGCAATAGGCCCGTCGACTTGCGAGCTCACAGGGCCTGGAGTGCGGGACTTGGGTTTCTTGATCACGGGTTTCTGTGCCTCCGCCGCCTTCCTAGCGGCCTCTGCCGCGCGATCAGCCGCAACTTGGGACTTGGATCGCTTGGGTTTGCGGATTCGGCCCTCCCGGTTGAACCGGGCCCAGTGGTTGAGCATGGCCTCCGTGCGCCGGGGGTTCTTGGCATTAGCAATCTTTTCTCGTCGAGCCAGCTCAGCTGGGTCCAGGGACTCATTGGCTTGCGCGCTTCCCGCTGGAGTGATTGCAGGAGAGACAGCCGCTTGGGCCCCACTAAGCGCCGGCTCGATTTGCGCCAGTTGAGACAATGTTCCAGAGGGGTCGGACGGAGGCCGGGCCTGCAACGGTAAAGGGTGTGGCACTGAGGCTACTACTTTGGTCTCGCGGCCGCGACCTCGTGCTAAAGCCGCGTTCACCGTTGGCTGTGGCGTTTCCGAAACGGCCCGAGAAGGAGCGCGGGCGGCACCTCGTCCGCGGCCTCGGCCTCGTCCGCGACCGGCGCCCCGGGTAGCAGCAGCTATAGGAGCGGGAGAAGCGGGAGCTGAGGGAACGGGTGTATTGTCTTGTGTTTGCTCCACCTCGAGCGCCGTACGGCGTTGGCGAGTTCGCCGCTTCGCTGGCGGCATAGTGTCTCCTTGATCCTCGGCAGGCACAGGCGTTCCGAAGAAAGCGTCGTCCGTTTCGATTTCTTGGCTGGCTGCTTCCAATTCTGCTGCTCTACGCCGGCGCGTGTTCTTTGCGACGGTTGATTGGGCCGGAGGTTTCGGTAGCATTGGCACGTACGGGATGCCAAATTTGTGGATTATCGGCCATCCATCAGGGTTGGGGTCGCCCTTAGCTCTGATTTTAAGGGTCTGGGCGGCCGTCGGCATGAAGCCACCCTGCTCGAAGGGATCCTGGATGCCGCCCAGAGCTTTGGGATCATACTTATAGCCGTACAGCATTGCTTCTCTTTGACTCTCGAACACACTGGGGTTCTCTAACTTCCTCGGGTCCGCACTGGGCTTCCCTTGCTGTCGAGTTGCAAGCCTATAGAGCTTGTCAATGGCGAGATATTCCTCTTGCCATGTCTTCAAAGTGAGATGCACATTCTCAGTGATCGCATAGAGCTCATCGACAGAGCGATACTCTGGATCACGGAGCTGGGATAGGATGTTCTCCAGAGGTGTAATTTCGAGAAATTCTCCTTTGGCAACTTTTGTCTTCTTGTAAGGATTAGGGCGCTCTGGGAAGTCAGATGCGTCGTGCTTCGTGCCACGCTTGGGGTTACGAAATACTGTATCCCAGGCGTATTCGACGTCGTCAATTCTGTCCTCGAAGTCCTTCGAGAACTTGGAGACGTCGTTAATATTCCAAAGGTTATGAACACGCTGCTCAATAATCGAAGTCTGTCCACGAGAGAAGCCATCGAGTCGAATGGGAGAAGGAAGACCAGATATCGCTCCGTCGACCTCGCCCTCAGCGGCAGCGTCATATGTTCTTATCCCGTCAGCCTCTTCAGCTTCACCAGCTTCACCAGCTTCACCAGCTTCACCAGCTTCAACATCGTCAACTCCAGATGCCGCAGCATCTTCAGTGAGCTCGTGATCGTTGTGAAATTGCCCGTTCGGGGTATGTCCATTTGCGGCACTAAGAGAGTATCTCTTGGCACTGTGCGGGTGTGCCGTAGCAATGTGGTCTTTGAGAGTAGAAGAATCATCACTTGATGACCTAGAGGTATTGAAATATTCCCCACACAGGTAGCATTTGGACTTATGAGTCAAAGAAGAAGGCGATTGGGATGTTTGGGTGGAAGTCGAATGAGCAGAGAGTGGCTCGGAGAATTGTCGGCGAAGAGAGGAGGCCTGGCTGGCCATGTCCGAAGTATGGTTATTCATCTCAATATCGCTCTGGGCGACAGGAGCCATAACTGCTCGGCGAAGAATACTCCAGAAGGATGAACAAATCTGAAGTAGATAGGTATAAAAATTTGATGATGATCGAGGAACGGAGAATTGAATTCTCTTCCCCAAATTTGGTATCTAAACATTCAGTGTCAGTCCATTGCACTCCGAAAAGGAAAAAGTTCGCTTGGGAAATGCCAAGACGCCAACAGTACTTCGGGATTGCTGTGCGATTCAGGGAGCCGCCACAGTATGAAGGAGAGAAGAGAAAACAGATGCAGTTGTGTGATGAAAAGCAGAATAAATACTTGGAAGTCGATCTGGGAATTGATGATTCGGAGATTTGTAGAAGTGTTGGAATGAGAAGATGGTGCATTGCAGGTTCTGACAGTTAAACCAAGAAGTGTGGTGTGAACACACGACAGCCACATACATACCTTAAGAGCGCAGAACCAGTCTGTCAGAACGATTCGGATCAATAGTGTTTATTTTGGACAGCAGGATTCAAGCACAGATTCAGCAGGGAAAGGAGTCTCAAGAGCGATGGTCTGCTTTGACGAAAGGGCTGTTGTGTCGCGAATGTCTGACAGGGATAATAGGTAGGAAGTACGTAGATAGTTCAGCAACAGTAGAGGCCAAAGTAAGCGCAGGAGTCAGTTTGCAAGGTACGCTTGATCTGAAGAAATCATGAAATGTAAATGAACATTCGCAGATTCGAAGATATTAAGTATTGAGAAAGCTGATTGTGGTGCTTTTCAAGAAGCTGCACATGGAAGCTGGCATCCAGTGTGGTAGTAGGAGATTTTACTATGAGGTGTCCGATGTAAAAAAAAAAAAAGAAAGGAGAAGGGATGGGAGAAGAAAGGGTAGAGGAAATGAGAAGCTAGCAGCACTGGACACCATGCATCAGTCAATGAATGAGTCCAAAACTACTCGAAAACTTGGGGAGGGAAATGTAGCAGATGATGGATGTGTAGTAGTGAATGAGTCCAAGAAGAGTCTGTAGAGCCCGAAAAAGGTGTTGTTATCTCAAAGTAAAGCAGGTAGGTATTTTGGCTATGTACCTTGCTTTACCATACAGAAAGACCCACTTTATCCACAAAAGTGTGACTTTGGGCCATCCGGAAGAGAATGGCCAGGCGCTTTGGTAGATCTAATAGCCAATAATAAGCATCTAATTTGGTATACTTTCAGTCGTCGATTTTTGTATTACCTTACCATACATCGGTACCTTACCTTGCTAGATCCCCAGAGGTACCTAGTACTACCTGGGAGTTAGTAGTCACCTACGTACCTCTCTGCCTGTTGAAGGGACTCTGCGACTTATGCTTCGATAGCATTGAGATCTAGATAACTTGAGCAGGTAGTACAGTCTCTATGTTCACTCTTGGTACCAGGTTTGTTGTTCAAACAATTGATATTGTCTCAATATTCTCTCAGGTCCCTTTCATCACTGGGTCGAATCTACCTAAAGGCATAGGGTCGGTATTTTTATCCGTACTGAACTGTACCTAATGCCTGTTCCTTGACATCATTCGCCTCTGGCCTTGATAATAACGTTTCTAAACGAGGAACATCCCAAGAGAAGACAGGATAAGGGCTAAGAGACTATTTTCATATTGGCGGGGGAAAGCGCGGATCTATGTAGATATACCACAATTGTTGTCCGTGTTCCCGATGTCGGTTATACTGAGGTCCAAGCATCCAGTCTGTTGTTCTAAGACAATGAATAATTCTGCGCGATGACTACAGTCCAGTCGTCAATCTATATTGAATTGTCCTATTTGAAGTCTGAAAAATCCTTTAGAGAAACAATGGCGAGCATGTTTTGTGGTAGTAAAGCTCCCATTGTTCGAAGAGGTAGCTCATCGAGGGTTAGTTTCAGACAAACACTGCGCGATCATTGTATAGCATCTACTTTCAGCTTATTGCTCTAAGACCTTGCACTGAGCAGCAAGTTTTTTGTAGCATCAGCATTCTTGATACCAAGCTCGGTATAAGTTTCAGCGGCCTGAGCTGTATAGGATTTGTAGTAGGCGTGAGAATGATGATGCATACTCTAATCAGCTGTCAAATTACGTGTTCCTTCCAAATGAATATGTCCTCGCCTGCTATTTCGAGACAATAAGGTTGTCGGAGCCCAAAGAGCATGATGAAATGTTCAGGTGTGTCGCATACCGCAAGTGCAAGGGAATGAGCGATGTTTTTAGAGCACTTGAGTGGGTGGAAAAAGCATATTTGACACTTAAGGATTCTTCTCCCCAACATTCAAGGCAACAAGAAACCGGCTGACACAATTGTACGCTGCCGAAGTTGTCGTTATCTCGACGATTTCCCTTTCATTGAAAAATCCCTTCAGCTCCTGGAACACTCCCTCGGGAACAGTGACTGTCTTTGTCATGGCGTCTGTGTACTTCAGAACTGCTCCTTCAGCCGGACTCAGGACCTTCTCTTCAACTTTCAGCGAAATATCTGCCTGGATGTCACGAACGACACGTATTCCCTCGTCACTAAATCCACCTTCTTCCAACAAAGGTGCGTGGTGTTCCCATTCAAACCAGGCTCCATTTAGAACAGCCACACGGCAGATGATGAGTTCCTTGATAATGGTGGACAAGGTAGTTTTTGTTCGGATTGCCCCAATGAATGAGTTCCATCCATCTGCCACAGGATACGAGTGCAGAAGCGCACGATCAAGTGGTAAGAGTCCCCCAGGGGCACGTCTAGCTTTGACACGAGCGAGGATTTCCGCCTCTTCAGGAGTGCTAGTGGGAGGAGGGTCAGAGACGTATGGAAGACGCATGGTGAGATCGTCGACTTCAAGAACGTGGCCAGACTTCAATAAGACTCAGCTCGTACAGCAGGTGGCTTCAATCCACCTTCGAAAGTCTATGTTGTACTCAGTGAGTCATCATACCATGAATCTGATGCATCATGCGGGACACCTACCTCAAAGATGAAATGGAAAGCTATGAACGCAATTGAGTTCGCGCGACCTTGAACTTCCAAGGCCTGAACCTTCTTTTTCTATATAAGTTCAATGGTTCAGCGAGTTCGCACAGCCTGGATATGGGGAACCACGCTATTTATGTATCGAATGACCCACAGATCAATTCTTCGGAAAGGCCCCGCCGCGGGGAACGATGCGATTGTATCATTGTAGTATGTACCCTTGGACCCCAAGCCGCGGATTATCGAAGAGCAATCAAATGTCGTTAAGTAGCCCTCCGTGCATTTTCAATAATCCCATAGTTGAGCTGGAGCGTCTGACTCAGAGCGCTGTTGTCTATAGTCTCTAGCTGCCACATCGGATATACTATTTTGATCACTTCAGGTAGGTTATTGACTCATCCCGCCGCTGATTTTTGCTCTTGCCGAGAGCTTTGACATGAAACCTGGACAAATAGCTCAGCGTTTCCGAAGGATTTCTTTGAGACTTTCAAGTCAGATTGTCTGCTCCCTGGACCTTCTAACTCACATGTCCCATTCCCAATGGTGCTGGCTGACTATCGCAAGACATTGCGGAATGGATCCGCGCCTTTCCGTATGAACTTATAGAGGCTTATCAGCCAATATTTATTGACCTAGTAAAACAAAGGTAAAGAGAGGCGTTTAGGTGGCACGAGACAGGCTGTTGAAGGTGTGGCTAATCCAATAGTTCAGTTGAGACGCGAATGTAAAGACTTGAGGGGTGGTAAACACGTGTTTAGTAAACAGTATTGCTCAGAAAGTAATTTTCTTGGTGGCCTAATGGACTTCAAACAGTGGCTCAATCATCGCTCAACCATTATTCCAGTAGTCTCAAACCAAAAGGTTGCAGTTGACAAAAGAAGGAGGCCTCCAAATTTCATAGTTCGTAGATTGTTAGACAACACGCTAACGCTCCTTGGCGCAGGTCATCAGGTTCCCCACCGCCAGAACATTAATGCCCCCCATAAGCTCTGACCAACCTTCTCCTGATAACTATCTCGGCATTCTCAGGTTCCAGATACACACACCACAAGGACAATGCCTCCAAAAGGCACGAAACCTACGAGCGATGAGCTCCTCGCTCAATTCGACGACCTCGGCATCGACTCAACGACGGAGAAGCAGCCATCGAAGCCGACAGCTGCATCCACCACCGCACAGTCGGAACAAGATATCCTGGCCGAACTGGACAATCTAGCTTCGCAGCGCCCAAGCAGTGGGCCCGGCACTCCACGACTTTCAACGAACGAGCCTAGACCAGCCACCAAGTCACCCAAGCCAGCAGCAGTAGCTACACCTCGGTCTAGCGAAGACAAACCAGCTTCTCGTAAGTCTGGGGAGAGTGTTCGGTCGGCCCGTGCTGGAAACAAATCAACAACTACACAACCGTCAGAGACCGAGAAGCCAAATGCGCAAGAGGCGCCTGCCAGCGGAGGTGGAGGATGGTGGGGAGGGTTTTTTGCCACGGCCACTGCTGCTATGAAGCAAGCTGAGGCTGCAGTCAAAGAGATTCAGCAGAATGAGGAGGCCCAGAAGTGGGCGCAGCAAGTGCGAGGGAATGTTGGAGCTCTCAGAGATCTAGGTGTGTGGTCAATATTATTTTTCTTCATTTGATTCGTGCTAATCATACTTTCTAGGTGGTGAGCTCAAGAACAAGGCCCTCCCTACATTTACATCTCTGCTTCACACCATTGCGCCTCCAATTTCCTCTCATGAGCGCCTCCAAATACATATCACTCACGATATCTCTGGATATCCCGCTATCGACCCTATCGTTTACTCCGTTTTTTCGCGCGTAATGGCACAGGTCGAAGGCGGAGACCTCCTTGTCATCCAACGCGGTCAAGAATCTGCCCCAAAACGCGGACTTGATCTTGGAACTTCATTCTCCTCTGCAGGCTGGCAAGATGGCCCTTGGTGGCGCACTGTCACACCTGGAACTCCTCGCAGTATCTCGGCCGTCCGAGGCACCGTGGAGGCCACCAAGCTTGCTCGGGCGAGCGCAGAATCATATGCCACCGACTATTTCGCCTCAAGGGGCGGAGTTGAAGAAGCTGCGAAACAAGCAACTCAAGTCCTGAGTGAATCCAACCCAGTCCGAAGCAGCGACATTTTCCTGGCTATCCAAGCCATCAGTCAAACTTCATCAACGGAACTTTTCCAGGCTGGCCCGGCGACGGAGATGGCGACCCCTCCTGGCGTGGTTGACGTTCCCGAGGCGACAGAAGACGAGATCGCGTTCGCCCTTTATCTCCATGACCCCATCCATGGCATTGCCTTCCACACTATTTCCCAGACAATTCCCCAAAAATGGATCGATTGGCTCGATGCCGAGGCTCCAGCTGCCGCAGACCTCAACGCGGCGGACGCTAACGTACCGCGCACGACCGTTCCTGGGGATATTGCTGAGATTGTTGCCAGCGGGGCAGTTGATCCCCGCGAATGGGTGGCGGAATGGCTGGAAGAATCTCTGGCTTTAGCCATCGGAGTAGTTGCACAGCGTTATGTGGCTCGAAGAATGGGCGTCGGTGAGGGGGGTCCCGGTAAGGGCAAGATGCGTGCTGAACAGGCGTCGGTCGTGGACAGTGGAGCAGGAGAAGCTGCAAGAGCGCTCTAGGTTGACTGTCAGCTGTTTCTATTCATTCTAATCATATGCCGCTTCACAGTTCATGTGTGATTTAATATGTTCATACCATTTTCCGCTATACCAGGTCCTCGCAATTTAACCTGCTTGATGATTCATGAGCATCGCTACTCTGCAGCACTCTCCCCGGCGCATGAATTGGAGACATATTCATCCAGTGTAGCTGTTTGTTCAAGCTTCCATTCTGGCCTGGTTCAAGTTGGCCATGAACCTGAAGCTTTCTATACATTGTGCCTATCAGTCTCAATCACATATTTTCCTGAGTGAGCCAGCGATAACAGATCATCACACCTCGAGATATCCATGCTTTGAGTTCACTGGAGCCGAGAGCTCACAGTCAACACACCCAATTTGTTCTCGCTAAGTATCCATGAGAAGACGATGGGTGGTTATACCGGTACTCATACTCGACGAACCAGGGTTCATAGCATAACAATCTCCGAAAAGTATCATTATCCAGTGGTCCGTATAAGTACCCATCGGCTGGACCCTCTCAACCGCGTAACCAGTCACTCCAACCAGGTTTGATACGCAACCGGAGCCGTAATACCCCGGTGCCACCTCGCATAAGGTATTTCGAAGGTCTTATGGGGGGCAGTAGGAAAAATCGAGGACTGTAGCAACATAAGAGCAGCGAGTTAGCATCAAGCTTCGTCAAGCGATATTTCATCGAGGGGGTTACTCATAAAATTCAGTGCTTAAAGCAGAAAACGAAGATATTGATTTCTCCTATCAACATCATTCAATGTATGACAGTCATCTAAACAGAATTTCTTCGGGGTATCTGCGATTAGCCCTAGCCGGTGAACTGTGTTCCTGAATCGGCAGTAAGTATACGAACTTTAAGAGAGGGCTGGTACTATCTCAACTTGGCTTGTGTGTCTATGTCCTCATCTAGTTGCACCGAAGCGCGGTTCATTTGATCCTCAGGCGTCAATGTGGATGTTGCCTGTTGTTTTCTGTGCACTTATGCGGCCCTCTGAAAGTCTCATGTAGCGGATGACAATATAAGCTACCATATGCGTTGGAACCTGATACAGTGTACATCTAGTAGCTATTATGTAGCTCAAAGTCTGTATCCCATAGAGGAAGTTGTTCTAGGAAGGAAGGAATGGCATCATATCTTGAGTGCCTGAGGCAGGATACTTGGGATCTGATGAGCGCTTTATTCCTTGATTTTTCTTTCCTTTTAATATTTTTATTTTTTGAAGGCTACCAGCCTTTTCTGAGCGAGAGAATTTCGGAAGAGAAAGAAAAGAAAGAGGCAGGAACCTGTTGTGTTCTATTCACAGGCATACATCTGACGTGGGTACGACGAGTCGATATAGCGCTGGAATCTTCCACTTCGACCAGCCACCACTTCGGACAGAAACACATTGCTGCTGTAGAGTTTGTAGAGTAACTGGCAATTCCACTATGGACGAGAATAGAATCAGAGAGTGTTGTTGAGTTGTTGCTAGACAGGGGATGATTCTTCGACTGGGATATCACTGCATATCCAGACCTTCCCGAAACGTCGAGACTGCTATAGACGCAAAAATTTGCCTGTAGAATCAGTTAGAAAGTACTCATTTTCTGTTTGTATTCACTATAAACCACAAATTGCCGCTACTCTGAGTCACTGCGCCAGAGAAGCAGGGATTTCTGATTGGAGTGAACGGATTTTTCCAGTCTGTACGCATCATGGTGAATGAATTCAGTGAATACCTTCCAGATCGTAAGCGAGCCAGCCACTCCACCTCGCACTATATAAGCCCCCTCTCCCCCCCTTCTCTCTCCTCCTCCTCTTCTTCTTCTTTTCTCTCCCACCGGACGCCAGTCTATTACAAGTCCACCTCTGCTGAGTTTGTCCTAGTTGCGACCATCGGCCTTTCCTTCTTGAATGTGTTGCTATGAAGACTTGTTGTTTCCCGCAGTCACTGCAGCGTCAGCTGTAAACTGCAGCCGCTGGAGCCGTCCACCGGTGGGACAAAGTCATACGGCACTGCTCGAAGAAAAGGGAAAGTTCTTCCCTCGAGACTGTGTGACTATGGAGGCTTGTGCTATCCCGGCAGTCACAGCAGGGCCCAGCTGTACTGCAGCCAACGGAGACGTCCATTGGTGGGACACAGCCATACGGCACTGCTCGAGGAGATATCTGGGTACAGGCAAGCATCTTCTCCCACTCATGTCTTCGTTCTCATTCTTCTTTCTGACCTTGCTAACATCGACAGTCACTCGGGCAATCCGACTAAGACTTTCCCATTCCCGATGTCTCGTCTTCTTTGACTTGCCGGTGAGTCCTTCCTTTCGTTTGTTCAAGTTGCTCTTGCTATGACCATCGACGGCTGACTTGTTCTCTCTCATGTTCAGGACAGAGTGTGGCCCCTCGACTAACGGGGGTAGGCTACTGCCTATAACCTAACGTACTCATCAACACAGCAAGCACAGCACAGCAAACCGTCGTTCGATTCCGCCGAGTTACGACTACTTAACTGAGCAGCTGAGGGGTTCACTGGGGGTCGCACTTACAACCTGTGGGAACTGAGGGGTCTTCAAAATCCTACCTGGCCAGTAGGTGCCTGTTCATCTGGGTCGCTCGTCGAACCGATGGCAGGCCTCCAGCGACGAGCTCGCACCTCACCGTGGTGCTGGAGTCTAGTAGCCATTCTGGCGAAGCTAAGACGAGCTCACTTTGTATTTACTTCTTTGCTTTTAGTTAGCTTTTGTATTTAGTAGTGGGTAGTTAGCAATGGAAACATGTTCTTACTTCTTGCGGATATTTATACAGAGTAACGTTTGACTTGTGCAACATAGCCTGCGTAGATCGAGTGTTTGTTGATGTACGGCTTTCGTAGACTAGCACGAGCATTTGATATGTCATCCTCCCGCCTCATGTCGAATATAGCGAGTCGAAGCAACTAAGCAAGAAGTAAGGTAGGTTAACCACCCGGTTTCTTTGATGTCGAGTTCTAGTGAAGGATCAACGTCTACTGGTTGTCGAGCACGATTCAGCAAACTCAAGTGTTCCTAACGCAAAAAGAGAAAAACCTTTGCGGGTATCTATCTATCTCATCATCTAACTTTTCATGCTCATGAGTCAATCAATCATCAAGTTCCAAGGGTCCATCAAGACCAGAAACATGCGAGAAGTTTGCGGTAAGCGGAGTAACACTGTATTCGACAGTCAGCTTCTTGCAAACGGGGCGTACTGCTAAATGGATGGAAAGATCGAGGATGCTAACCTAGTGCTTCCATTCAGAACCGTATGCGCATCAGTTCCCTCCTCGCTTGCCTGCAGAGCTTTCTTCATCTCGGACAATTCCGCCGACCAGGCGAAATTGCGTTTCTTCAGGTGCGAGCCGCCGAACCCATTTACAGCTTTTGTGGCTGAGCCGTTACACAGTTTCGCGGCCTTTTCGTCTGAGTGGTTCGAGTTTCCGTTCGTCAATGCCGGCGTGGAGTGGCCGTTCGCCTGGGACACTTCGGCGTACAGACACCCCTTCGACCAGTAGTAGGGTAGAGTGCGAGTGTAGCGGACCGGTCTGGTTTCCACGTCCGCCCGCATTGGCACGTTCAGGTTGTAAAGCTCGACACGCTCGTCCCAGTTCTGGGACAGGTGGTTGACGACGCGGACGGCGAGTCTGGCCGCAGCGCGGATGACCTCGATCGGCTGCTCGTCCTTACTGCCGAAGGAGATGGCGATTCCGCGCTTCCCGCAGATAGCGGCTTCGAGGGCTCCGCCGACGGTCCCCGAGGAGAGGTTGTAGATCGTTGAGGCGTTGCGGCCGTGGTTGGGGCCCGAGATCACAAGGTCGACGGGGCCTCGATCGGCGAAGAGGTTGAACAGGCCTAGTTGGGTACAGCTGGCGGGTGTGCCGTTGGCGATGACGACCCATTCGCGATTCGACTCGTTCTCGTCGGGGAACTCGTAGGCGTCATCCCATGTTCCGTCGTCTCGGAAGGCGTCTGGGGGCACGTATGTTGCTTCTAGGGCGGCTTCGATGATGTGTGCTTTGCCTATCCAGGATCGAGATCTCGCTGGGATTGCGACGGAGACTTCATGGCCGGCAGCCTGGAGGGCATCGACGAATGGGCGGATGTATGGGGAGAGGCGCCGTGAGGGCGGACCGTCGTCATTGACAACCTGGGATAAAAATCACATGAGTATTTCTTTTCTTTTGGTGTATCGTCAATCTCCATGCGCCAATGGGTATTGAGCGCAAGGTGTTAAAGAGAAGAGTAAGGTAACTTACCAATATATGCATGCCGACTGCCAATAGTACCTTGATATCTCCTTGGCGCTGAAAGATCCTACGGAGCAGTGCCCTTGATCTGGTTTGGTCAAGCGGCGTCCTTTGGCCGAGATGTGATGCGGAGAAGGGTAGAACGACCCCCCACGGGCAGATATGATGACTATTTTTTTCTACGGCGCCCTCAATTGATACTGGAGGAGATAGTATTTATAAGAGTCATGCGCTGGGTAATGATTGAGCCCTGGAGAGCCTTCTCAACCTACCCCGACAACCGAAAACATACCGGGGAACTTCCAATCTGGCTACGGTGAAGCTGTTTTGCGCTGCGGGGGGCCGGAAGTTGTTCGATGAAGGGGACTTCATAGTCAGCAGTCATTTTCGTATCGAAAGAATGTCATAGCATGTACAATACTTTAGTATCATTAGTTCCTAATCTGACACCAAAGGTGGCAAAAAGGTAACTTATTGTATGGAACATGACATGACAAAACTTCAGGGCAACCAAAAAGAGGCTGCGGTGAAGACGGACAAGATGCAGCACAGAAGAAATTGGTTATCCTCGGGTAGTCCACTAGATACGTATTAGTCAAAGGAAAGAAAGGGTCAGCTGCTCATGTTCAAAACTCGAAGTGATGTCTTGTCAGAGTCGATTATGAAGTTATCAGTGATGAAGGAGTGATAGAGGCAAGGACGGTCAAATTGTATGCAGATTTATAAGAGTCCTAGTGCACACTAACTAATAGTAGACTTACGGGTCTCTATGCACATCCAGGATTCTCCAGTCGTTACAGATATTATTATGAGAAGAGAGTTCAAAGACAGTTTGGCATTTGGATCCATATATGGAGTAGAGTGAAAAGGCAATTCTGCAGCGGATGATCATTATCAAAGTCTTGTTCTTGGATGCTTCTGTGAAGTATAGGTAGTAGTGTTTGCTTTGTCTCAAGAACTTAGAGACAACTGCGACAGGATATACAAGAAATATACCATTATTGATTGACATGTTTCCAGAAAATGTATAGGAATGGTTCAAATAATTCAACCACGAAACCCGACTCACAGGAGCCAGAGAGCCAAATCTGCACGAGAGACAAAAAAGCAAGAGGGAACGACTATCGGACAACCCCTTTCCGTATCAGGTTTCGATGAGACGATTGTGTCGCGTAATCCGCTTCATCCGTAAAAGTATCAGAGTTGGAACAAGGAACGGAAACTTACCCTTAGGTTTGTACTCCGTACCTCAGTGCGCCCTGGATTTTGACACTCTGGTACGTAATGCCCCTCAGCCAGTCACCCATCGTTCTGTGGACTGGACGGGGTACCTTAGAGAACCTGAGAAAAGTAAAAACCTAATAAAACCGAGAAGTATTGCGATGCCCAGAGATTGGCGAATGATCATCACCGCTTGAAGCGAGTCTGCCCTGCCTGGCAAAATTAACCACCTCCATCGAGTCCATCCACCTCGTGCCCGCTCTGATCCTCAACCTTCCCGTCCTTCAATGGTCCAATTCCTCCGCCCCCTTGACTCTTTCAGACAAGGCAATAGAATAGTTCGCCTTCATACGCAGCATCGATCCGGCTTTCCGTAGTCGACAGTCGTAGTCATCCTGGACGTCAGATGTTTCCAGAATTGCTGACTGCTGACTTGAACCATGAGACGAGGATTAAAAAGAGTCATTGTAGCCCCTCTTCCTTCTCATGGAAAAAAGTGATGCTTCATCAAGAATTATCAATCTTATTACAGTGACATGCTCACACAGAACCAGATATAAGAGGCCATCTAAGGAATTCTTTTTTTTTTCCCTGGTTCTGGGTCAGTGCAGGCTTATTAAAGCACGCCATCAATAACTAGGTATTAATATTATTAGTGAACCTGTCCCGCTGCAAGCTTCACATCGGAGGCCGATCGCCGCAAAATCTTTGGTGGGGAACACCATCAACTCAACCAACCCAGTCAGACACTGTATGAAATTCTGTCCTCATCACCATCAGACCGTCATTATTATTATCATTGTCATCAATCCCTGCTCTCGCTCTTCAGTGGCTCTTATATCATCGCCTCGACTGTCTCCATTGGTCTCCAGGTGTTCTGGAGATACTCCTCCGCTCTATCCTCAAACGCTCTTCGCGCTTCACTCGCACCTGTGGGAAGAGTCAAGTCTTCCCGCTTCATCGACTGCGACCCAACAATCTTTGACGAATAGAAAGTCACATCCCCCTTGAGTTACTGTTAACTCGAGAGGCCATCGACGTTTCCCTTCCTCGACTTCGGTTTCGTATATCCCCTGTATGGACTGCGGGACTGCTGGCGCAGCTGCGGGCATTGACCCCAAAATACTCGACAATTGGCAATCCGATACCGCTTTTTCGATCGCATCGTGGGAACACGCCGGCTACGACCAGCAACTTGAGTGGGATACCAGTCAAGATTCGAATCAGGATGAAGCAGACATCGTGGATCTAGGTATTCTACATGGTTCGCTGGCCAACGATCAGCCCAGCGCGTCCCTCTTTAGGCATAATTCCGACCCTAGGTTCGCGCGGAGTCTCCTCCCCAGTCTGCGATGGTTGCAACAGTAGTAGCTGACAGATCTTTGATGTGCGTGCAGCAACCCAGGACTCACCTCACCCGAGAAGTTCAGCGTCGCGGATGCCGCGATCGAAGGCACCATCAGTGGGACCGTGAGCCCCAGAACCTTGCCCTCCTCGACTGACGATAACTTTCACCTCGATGACACATGGCCGCAATTCCAGCTCATCAACTCCATGGCCGCTGGAATGCCGATGGACGCGCCTCTGCTCTATCCGTACTCTAAAGACCCGACCTCTAACAACACAGTTATCGTCGAAGATGGGGGAGAGCTGTCCCACGGACAAGGATTTTCAGAGGTTCACCCGGAGCAGTACCTGACCTTCCAGAATCTGTCTCAAGCGTTCCAATTCGCCGCTGATCCCTGGGCCGAGCCGCCTGCCGATCTCAATTCGGATACGTCGGCTCAAGCACCTATCCCCGTTCCTCAGATGGGACCACAGGTACCGACCAGAATTATCAATCAGTCTCGCAGCTTCCAGGGCTCTTTGCGCTCACTCGAATCGCGCTGGCTTGAAGGACTTGAGTCCCAACTGCCTACGAACTTGACATCGCCTGCCTCGTTGTCGACAAACCCGCAAGACCACACCTTACCTAAAGATGACAGAAGAGTTCAGGATGCATTCCAGTACAAGTCAGAGAGCTCTTCCGTTTCTGGTGATCTTTCAGGAGTTTACGACTGCTCCTACTCAGGCTTGAGTGATGATGTGCCGGCGTTTGCAGAGCGACAGCTGGAAGACGAAGGTTCCTGGAAGGATGAGCAGAAGGAGGAGTCTCCCTCTGAGACCTCGCAGCCACACCAGAGTGCCACTGCATTCGTGGTCAGCGAAGACCCCCAGGGGTCTTTTTTCATGACTGCTCCTACCAGATCGAGGGGTTCGTCGACCGTTGCGCAGCGAGCATCTGGCCGGCCTCAGGCACTCGCTTTGCAATCGGTGGCTACCGTCAGGAAGCGCAAGCAGCGTACCTCGAACGTCAGCCTTGACCAGAATCTGCCAAAACCACTGCAGATCGTCCAAGAGGACGGCCAAGGCGGTTCCATTGCCTCCGCAGATTTTGTGTCTCCGCCTCGTGGAGCACGCCGCAAGGGGCCTTTGACCATGGTTGGGAGGGCCAACGCTGGATTGCGGAGGAAGAACAAGGATACGTGTGTTCAGTGCCGTTTGAATAAGCGGAAGGTTTGTTTTACCTCTCTCGGGCTTGTTTTGGTCTCGAATAACAGAAAGCTGATGATTGTAGTGCGATGGAAGCTCTCCATGCGACGCTTGTCGCCCTACATTACACGAACAGCCGTGTGCCCGGGCTTGTTTTGCGAACATTGTCGAATATGGAACATGCAATTATATCTGTACGAACTCGACCCTTTTATCGTACCGAACATTTTTGACTAACAACAAGTAGCTCAACGAGCCGTCAATCACCCGACCGTGGATCGATCTGGCCGGGTCCGGATGGAAATTCCATCCCGATTCGACTTGAATGACCTGTTGAAGTTCCTGAGCGAGCGGCAAGGACGATTCAACATCCGTGCAAGCCAAGCATGGGGATCACTGTACGTTTTGGACTTGGGAGAGACGTACAAGTTCTTGAAATCATTGAGCGAGTACAACGGTAACTCGCGATCCACCTTTCTCGAGTTCATCGACCGTCGGATTGTGGAGTCGAAAGACAAGTCCAAGAATTGGCTGAGCTGTGTCAAAGACTGCGATCCAATGAACAATATTTACGTAAGTGCGAAGCGATTTTTATCTTTATATCCTCGACTGACTTCTTTTCTAGTCTCTACTCTCACAGTGGAACAACATGCCTAGTCGTGCCAGTTACAGCTTCGTTCCCCTGCAAGCTGGAGGCCAAGAAAGACCCATGGACATCCACAACCCCGAAGATCAACGCGAGATTCTGCTAGCGGCGCAGCTGTCGCGGATTTTCTGCCGCATGCTAGAGGTTGAAGGGTTCCGGAAGCTTGAACGGGACTTTTACAACATCAAGTGGAAACAGATCTCTCAAGACACGCACCTGCGTTTCTTGGGTCAACTCGGACATATCCTTCTCTCTCTCCGGTGGCGAGTCTCCTGGTGGAAGCGCCTCGGGGACGGAGGCCGTGAGCCCGACCCCTCGAAACAGCATTATGTGGATCGAGTCGAGCTGCTTTGTCGAATTCTCTACGTCTACTACACCTGTGTGCTGGCGAAACTTCCTGCGTGGTCGACCGCTGATGTGCCCAAGGGCGTCTGGTCCACTTATGCTGACTCGGAAAATGCGGTGTGGGACGATTTCCCCCTAGATCCCAGCGAAGATGGATTTAAGAACTGGATGGAACGAGGCCGCGAACTCATTGAGCAAGCCGGTGTTCCGAACCGCGTCTCAAAGATCTAGGCGTCGACTCTCCCTAGAGTACTAAAAAGCAAACCCTCGCTTGGAAAAGATTGTTGATGGATTGGAACTGGAGTTTTGATACGATACCCATGCAGCGTTTTTCATTTCTGGTCTTTGCCTGTCTATGAGTGATGATTATATCATTTTTGTACATACCGCCTTCACATAAGTTCATGATATACATAGAATACTTGTGATCCTCCTATCTGTTTACCTACAGCGGAATGTAACCAAACACAGCACCAGTAGCCAGGGTATCTATGCTTCATTAATCGTATCTCTATACTGGAACAAATCACCTCCATCAATTCTTCTTCCCCTTCTCCTTCTCCTGCTTCTTATCCTTCTTCCCCCCAGCAAGCAACTCAAGATGTCCCGCCCTCTGCGCCAAACTCCTCTCCGTCTTCGCCGTCAACCCAGCCGTAAGTTTCTACTCGACGGTCAGTCCCAAACCCCCTCCAACAAGTATATCTACCTCCACAGTAACGGCGCAGGACGAACCTTCGTAATCTTCTGCTGCTTAATCAGCGTCGCCTTCTTAGGCGCGATCTGCCGCGGTCCTCGCTTGGGAGCTAGTGCCGTGGGCCTGTACATATCACATCACATCATATCCTCAGTAAGTTGCTTCCCCGTGGTCTGTGGTTGGAAGGGTTGGAGTTCACGTACCGCTTCGCCGTGCTCGGCTTGGTTTTCTTCAGGGGGCCTTGGGCCATTTTGTCTGCGAGGCGGAGTTTGGGGTGCAGGTGGACGGTGTACTGCCAGCAGCACGGTATGATCTCCTTAGGATGGATGGTGGGTTGTTTGGGATGATTGAGGGTGATGGGATGTGGTGTTGTGGTTGCATGGGTTGGAGAAAATTGCTTATCGGGGTTATCTATCACGTGATGTGTTGATAGTGGTGTTTTGATGTACCTCTCTCCGGAGTACTATGGTGGACGAATAGGTTGCGAATGCGGATATGCAGATTATGTATTTCTTGTAGATTACTACGATAGATTCTGCGGTATAGTTGTTTGGCTTGTGGCGAATGTAGGGTTGAAGAATGGTGTATGCTGATGTGCAATATCAGCGATGGAGATGATCACTTTGGGGCTCATTTAGATCTACTGACAGTCGCGGCCTGCGGCCATGATAGGAGGTGAGTATAGATGGTCTATGCGCTCGATATATTGGTTGCCATATCTCATTAGAATCCTGTATCTGACAATGTCCGCGCAGACTCGCATTACAATGGCAGGCTGAAATACAAAAGGACGAAGAGTATATTCCAGGCTATGCTGAAACACAAACGAAGTAAAAGCTCAGCTCCTCAGAGTCAAGAAATATTATGTCCACCGAAGAATTTACACGTCATGAACGGAGCTTGATCCCAAGAGGGAGTAAAAATTTAAAAGGCGAGGACGGCGAGAACACCAGCGGCAACAGCACCGAAGCTGATAGCGGTGCGGTCGGCAGCACCGGTGAAGAGGCTAGGAGCCGGGGTGGTGGCGGAGGGGGTGCTGGAGCCGTGGGCGGTGCTGACCAGAGTGGTGCTGGGGTAGGCAGAAGGAGTAGGCGAGCCAGCGGGGATGGAAGCACCGCCGGTGGGGACGACGACGGGGATCGTGGTGGGCTTGACAGTAGCAGTAGCAGTGGCAGACTCGGACTCGGGGCAGAAAGTGGTGCTCTCAGTGGTGATGACGGTGACCTCGGAGGCAGTGGGAGCAGCAGTAGCGGTCTCAGTCGCGGCGGCGGCGGTGCTCTGGCTCACAGGGGCGGAAGAAGAAGCGCTGACGGCCTTGCCGGGGTTGGAGATACCGAACTGGGTCGACCACTGGTACTGACCAGTACCCTCGACGACGAGAAGGAGACCGTAGTGGGTGACATCGTCCTCGAGCTCGGTGCTGGGAGTCCACGAGTACGAGCCCGAGTTGGGGATCGCCTCGGCGATGGTAGCGATGGGGACGACGTTGGTGCTGGGGCCTCGCAGGAGGACCAGAGAGACGGGGCCTTGAGTGGTGGGGTCCCACTCAATGGTGTAGGGCTTGCCGACAGGAACCTGCTCGTTCAGACCGGGCTTCAGGATGGCATTGCCCAGAGGAGCCTTGGTGTAGTCGGGTTGGGTGTAGGCGGAAGCCATCGCCACAAGGGCAGAGAGAGCAACAGTGATGAAACGCATTTTGAATTAATTTTCTTCTAGCTTGCGGATAATGTGAATAGGTCAGGCGAAAAGAGTGACTTGTTCGAAAATCTCGTAAGATTTGAAATGAATGACTGGGGTTAAAAGAGTGGCTGTCGTAGGTAAGGAACGACGAGAGTGTTTGCAGAGAGAAAGAGAGACAGAATCAGAGAAGAAAGAGAGAGGAACGAAGCGACCACAAGGGAGACGAGGATTCAAATTAGAATTGAAGAGCAGTAGGCTAACATCATTTCGAGCTAAGCCTGAGATTGTGTTCCCCTTGAGGGATGATGAGAGGAGGGGCCCTCGCATTCCCTCCAGCCAGTAAATAGCCTCAGCCGGTCTGCCCAGTTCAACGGGACATCATCAGGCATCATGGGCGGATCTGCGGCTCATACCACGGATGTGGGTCGAATGAGCATGTATCACAACATAGTCCATAAAAATGAGGTCGTAACTCGTAAGGGGAAACAAACTCTCGAGCTCCTGTCCTCCTCATCTGCTGTGGTGCTGAGCAACGGGTGGAATGTTGGACACTCGGCAGGAATGAACAATTGTGACCCTGGCAAATAGGGCGGGGACAAATCCTCGTATCCCCGTCTCACTGGTGCAACTAAGATGAGATGTGTTTAGTTCAATTGTTAGCTTGTGTAGGCTTGGGGGTCCTTGATCCTCAGGATAGAGTCCCCTGTTCCAGCATTTTGCCATCAACGGAATTGGTCAGCGACGTTGATGGCTATCCTTTCTTCAAGGACTCTCACAACTTCGTGCAGTTCTGAATTATGGACGGTGTTATTTTTGGACAAATATAGATAGAAGGAACAGCATGGTCACCATGAACAGTGGATGGGCTAATTAGCAGATAGAACTAAGAGTCAACGGCGCCGCACTTCTGAACTGTAATTTCGATTCATCACCGTGACCCATCCTCTCGTGGGGGATAGGGAATACTGCCAAGAAATTGATTTCAACGGTTTGTACGGATGTTGCAATGGTTCAGCTTTCATGTGTACAGATGATGAAGGAGTACGAGAGGTTGCTGTACACATCAAAAGGCTGTATGTCGAAATCATCAGGTGAATCGATGATGACGAAAAACCTGACGATTTTCAATGGAAGTGCATCCATTCTACAACCTTCAGACATTCATCAACATAATTTCGACTTCTGTGTTCGTACCTGAATCTCAATATCTCCTACTTCATCAAACCTCCGGATATTATCCGATTTGCCCCAGTACATATGGATCCAGCTCATAGCTATCGATGACTGGTTAACGACGTATGCATCTGGCTTCTAGGTGAGTCCAAAACTCCATGTTGTAGAATTGAAATGAGACATACGCCACAAGGCCGCAGGACTAACAAAAATACACTTTAGGCGACCTCAAGTGAGATTGCAGAGCTCCAAAACAATCAAAATATTACCCCTGAATTCCGGCCAATAATTTGTGGGAAAGGAGCCTCCACTCGGCCATGGTAGCATGCTACGTTGTACGGAGGATAAACAAAGGGAAGATTCCACGAGCTGCGAGCTTGCGTCCATAATGTGCCGTAATGCAGAGCTTGATATTCCAACACCGGAAGAAAGTTGGAGATGGACAATTGATTTGATAACATTTGATTCCGGCCGATCCAACAAGGGATGATCATTTCGATGAAGTCATCCCATGTTCGTCCCTGAACGACGATTGTCAGGGTTCCCGGTCGCTCCTTTCTTGTTCCTGACATGGCCGGTGGAGTCCAGCACCACTAGAAACCGCGCACAATGAGCACTGCCGCACCAGCCATTATTGGCCCATTACAGTCAACCTTGTTCAAGATAAGACAAGGCTCAATGGGACGCTCGCAACTCTCGTCTTTCCCGTAAGTGATGAACCTTCCCCTTGCGACTGTACCACATAGATAGCCACGTCGTCTCGCAGTCACGCTGGCCATGTGTCTTGCAAAAAGCAAACAATTTCCAATTGGCGCCGGATACTAGATAGCGCAGGATGTCACCGTGGCTCTGATTTTATTCCAGTCTGGCCAACAGGCAACAGCCTCAGAATAGATACGTAGATACGTGCTTCATTGGCCCAATCATAGGGGTGGAGATAGCCGACGGGGCCTGAACTACGGGGCATACACCGAGCACTGCAGACTGCAGAGTGCATCTCACCTGCTTGAAAATGATGCGTCTAAAAAGTAATACACAAAACGTTAAATATATGGGAATCTGCCAATCGTGTCTTGTGCCTTCAAAAGGCTTACACTGTCCAACCCACAATTCCATTGATAGAGCGCTGCTATGAATAGGGCTTTCTAGAGCGCCAGATTCTATTCCTCATGACGACTAAGAGGAAGTTGTCCTATTTGAAGAGACGTGTCAGGAATCGGGATGATCCAGCTCTGTCTGGATCCTCTAAATAGAGGGAATCAAAGTATGCTCTATTATCGCGGACTGCGCGAGGTCGAATCTAGAACGTGGGAGTTACTAAAGCATATACAGAGCTTGCTCGCAAGGAGATTGTCTCATGATTATCCATGATAGTGGGAATACCTCGGGGTTCACGCCCTACATGACCGAAATGACAAGAATCAATCATTCCACCCAGGTGACTGTCTTCGTCTGCAACCACTCGTCATAGGCCGCAGTACCGCCTCCGAAGCGACCGAACCCACTGCTCTTCCATCCGCCATGGGGTAAGGTGGGCTCGTCATGGATAGTCAAAGAGTTGATATGAACGGCACTAAATGATGCCAGCGAACATCAGTAACTGTACTGTGTTTTTGCAAACTGATACTTGAAGGAAAGGTGACTTACCCAGCCTCGATTTGCTTTGCTACCCTAAGACCTCGGAACAAGTTGTCAGTGAAGACTGCGGATGTAAGGCCATATTCTGTATCATTGGCCAGCGCAATAGCGTCGTCCTCAGTATCCACCACAATGAGAGATACTGTCGGACCGAATGATTCTGTGGAGTAGAGATCCATATCCTTGGTGACGTTGTCCACAATCACGGGCCGTAGGCTGTGATCAGATGACTCCGTGGCGTTTGCATCGCCGAAGAGGACGCTGGCGCCCTTGGAGAGCGCATCAGCTACGAGCGTCTTGTTCTTCTTGACAGCTGCCGAGGCTACTAGCACCGGTGCTGGTGCAGCTTTTCCGAAGAGCTTCTCAGAATTCTCAGCCAGAAGCTGACGGAATTTGTCTGCGATCGCGCGCTGTACGACAATGCGCTCCGTGGACATGCAGATCTGACCGGACTGGTTCTGAAGTCAGCCTTCTGAACACATCCCAGGGTGTCTGCGAACCAATACTCACATGCATGAAAGATCCAAGAGCGCAGCAGAACGCAGCCTTCTCCAGGTTCGCATCGTCCAGAACAATAGCCGACGCCTTGCCTCCCAACTCGAGGAGAACCGGCTTGGTATACTTTCCAGCGGTCGCAGCGATGATGGAACCAATTTGAGTGCTTCCGGTGAAGTTGATCTTGCGCACAGCAGGATGGGCAATTAGAGCAGTGGTCACCTCAGCCGCATCAGCAGTTCTGTGATACAGGACATTCAAGCATCCGGCGGGAAGACCTGCTTCCCGGAAAATGTCGCCAATCGCCCAGAAACATTTGGGAGACAGCTCCGAGCCCTTAAGGATAGTGGTATTACCGGCAGCTAGAGGAAGCGCAACGGCACGAAGTCCAAGAATGAACGGAGCGTTCCTGGCAAAAGCCAAAACGTCAATATCTATGCGAATGCGAAACCAGAAAAGCAGACTCGAGTTAGGGTATCTTACCAGGGTGCAATTCCCAAGATCACCCCATACGGCTCCTTGAAGACCATCGCACACTCACCGTCCTGAGTAACCGATGGTACCGAGCCCTCAATCGACGGGATTCTGGCCGCAAAGTCCTTGAGAAATCCAGCTCCCAATAGACACGTCTTCTCCGCGAACATCCTCCCGGCTCCCGTCTCCTCCATCTGATATTTAATCAATTCTTCAATTCTGGAGAACATGATATCGGCGGCTTTCATAAGGATGTCTCTGCGATCGTAGGGCTTCATCTTGCTCCACGCAGGGAAAGCAGCCTTCGCGGCTGCTACGGCACGGTTGGCATCGTCGACCGAGGCGGCGGCGCATTGATGCAGCACTTCGCCCGTAGCGGGTGTATGGATATCGAAAATATTCTCCGTTACGACGGACTCGTTATTGATGATTAGGGGGATAACGGCAGAATCGCCTTTAGCACCGTTTGCGACCATATTGATTGTTTACTTGGGAACGGGTATTGAACGCTGAAATGATAACAAGAGAGAAATACAGAAATTGTCGAGGAGTATCACAGGACGGAAAAGAAGGACTTGATGGAGACGAAAAAGAGACGCGTTGCGGAAGTTTGCCCTCTTGAACACGGCAGTTGAGGGTGAGGGGGAACGTCTGTCGGGAATTGTATGGAGCCGAATCTCTCCAACACCCGAGGGGGTAGCGAGCTGCTCCAATGGTAGCACGTAGGCTCGAGGTTGGTTCGGTAGTGAGGTGGGGGACAGAAACCGACACCGCTCGTCCATTCAAGACTTAAGACGGAACCAATATGATGATCATGTTGGAATTGGGAAGCTTCTTTCAACTAATGGTTCGATTCTCCATCTGTCTTCCTCCCTGTGAGGTTTAACCTGTCAGCGGGGACAGAGTAACAGAGCTTAACAGCACACACTGGAAACGAAGCATTGAGCTCATAGACACATGAGAAACCACCCTCAAAGTCCACCAGAAAAAACAATATGAAGCCGTTCACTGTTTGGTTACTAGATTCGGATGAGATCTGGGGCCTACTACTACTAAGGTAGTTACTGTAACCCTCATGCAAAGGTAGGCTAAACTATGTTTGTAATTAGTTCAGTAATAGCTTTGTCTGGATTCTGTATTATGTGGATAACTCCAGTCATTATTGCACCTGCCTTGCCAACTTTTCAACTAGTAGCATCTGAGACTTGCTTGCAGTGACATGACATGCATACTTGTAAGTTCATAGGTCTAAGAAAATGTAACAAGGGGAATAATGGGGAATTCTTCGTTGGACTTGCCCTTTGTACCTTCTTCCAAAGCCTCTTTGATAGTCAAATTTGAGATAGATACAGCCACGGCTTGGGATATTGTGCCCTTCTTCTCATGATCTCCACGAGTTCTCGCATCAAATCTAAGCCGTGGGACTTGTCAGTCCCACTCGGTTGGCCCGAATCTAACCTAATCTACGTACAGTAAACCGCGGACACAGGCAACCTTGACATAAATCCAATGTCAAGCGTCCGCCGCTCGATCGCAGAAGTCGAGGATGAAAGAAGCTTGTTCAGAATACTTGAGAATTTATGATGATTAGATATAGGACCACTGATTGTCTTTCATCAACAGAAGCGGAGTGCTGCCTTTTCAGGCGGATATAACAACTGTATATCTCAAAATAAATAAACCCCAAACACCACGCATGCAACAAATGACCAACACTGACAAGAAAGCAAGCATATGTATGAAACCCCACCACGCCATCTATGCGTTTCTATATTCTATCCAGAAGCGCAAATGCGAAAAAAACAAGCATAAGCATCAGCATCGTCATCACCGTCCAGCCCAGATCTTCGTCTCGGAAGACGGCCTCGCCATATCCGAAAAGGGACACGCGGATGCCGCAGACGGCGCCACACTGCTCGCGATACTGGAGCGGTCGTCGTCGCTGGAGCTCGGCGATGGGCTGCTGTCGCCGAGGATCTTCTTTTCGCCGATGTAGCCTTCCTTGTCGTCGAGGATGATCTCGGACATCTCGTCGGCGTACTCCTCTCCGTCGCGGAGACGCCATTTGGCGAAGAGGTCGTTTTGGATCCAGATGATCTTGCCGATGGCGCGGACGAGAGCGACTTTGCGTTGAAGGGAGAGGGTGGGGTGGGACATGAGGGCTTCGGTGAAGACGTCTTGGATGAACCCGAGCATGACGCCGATGTGGATGTATTCGATGTTGAGGGGGACTCGTCGTTCTTGGCCGGAGTGCATCACTCTAGCTGTGGGTTAGTGGTTGTTCTTTGTGTTCTGGTAGACAGAGATGTATGGAAAAGTGAAGGAGCTCACCCGACTTTGTTCAGATACCGCCAGAACTCCATCTCGGTCGGATCGGAACAGAGCTTGGTCAGGTACCACCGCAGGAACATCTTTCGTCGTTGGATCTGCGGGCTGTTCTCGGTGTACCAGTCATCGACGTGTGTTGTCTCATCGGAGGTATCTCTTGTGATGAAGGCGCGAGCGGTGATGTCTTGTTCCAGGAGCTTCTTGTAGACGATGTTAACGATGGCGGGGATCAGAGCCTTGATGTACTTGGAGCCTGTGGTTAAAGCCTCAATGTCACCTGTGCACCCGTTAGCTCGGATCGCGCGAACTTTGGCAAGAAGACATGACATACTGGAATTGAAGTCGAGAAAGTCTTTGAGGTAGCTGATGCGAGCTTCGAGTCTGGTATACAAGGCCTTTCGGCTCACGTGCTTAACAGGACGGCCACCCTCAAGGAGAGCCTCCATCTTTCTCCTTCCTTCAGACGCCTGCATGGTTGCTGTTGGTTCTCCTCGGAGATACGTGACACAAATGTGGATGGAGATCGGACACGAACCACTGCGGTCACGGCTGTGGTTAAGATAATAGGAAGTTTCTTTTATGGAGTGTGTTCCGTAGTAGAAATGGGATAGATCTGGATCGAAGACTGAAAGAGTGTATCGACCCGTAGATATGAGATACTGTCTCCTCTTTATACAAGTGTCCGGGGACAAATCACCTCGAGACAGAAAGAAAAAAACTTATATTCCCATTCAAGAATGACATGGCTGGAGCCATGATCCCAATTTTTTGACCGTCATAGTCATCCTTCCTCCGAGAGCACTCCACACGGGCGTCGGAAACCGTTCTGAAATTGATCGCATCATTTCACCAGAAGAGGGTTTCGAAAAACAGGCTAGGAAATGGCTCAGAAAAAATAGAATGGACCTATCATCAGACCAGAGATGGTTGAAATCCCGATACCTTCATGAATTTCTTCCCCCCTTGGTCCGTTCTGTCTTGGAGCGGACACTTGGGCGGTTGCCAGAAGTGGGTTTGCAGTGGTATGATCCTTCATTTTATCCAAGAAGGGATTTAGTCAGTAGACATCAGGATCTATCTGAGCTTGAGACATGAAGCACGTGGTACCGTGGGGCGTTTATTTCAGTGATTATGATTTCCGATGAGCTTAGTGGCCGTTGTACTCTGTAGTTAAATGACCTCCTAACGGCTCAAGAGACACCTCTCATATGGATACAAAGAATATGATGAATCTAATTCTATAAAGACACCATCACTTTCTGAAGACGCCGTTGAGGATTTATCCCAGGTCACATTCTAGACCCAATCCCACAAATGCAAAGGCTTACTTACTTTTACACCTTCAGAAACTCTAAACATCATCTAGAGCACAGCCGACTGACCCGTTGAATTCCGAGTCTGCATGCATACATGCCTCAATTCGGAGCCGAATGGCCGAGTTTACAGCTGCATACGCCTGCAGTATTAGTATGTAGTCTCAGTGTCATTTTCAACCAGGATCTGTTTCCTCAGAGGCTATGTTGGGCATCTTCCCTTCCCCCAGATACTTCGCAGTCCGTAGTCCATACACATCAAGATATTGACACTACTTACGTGCTATGTTTCAGACCTGTCGATCACACAGAAAATCGTCCTCTATTTCGCCCATAGTTCTGTGGAAACCACAATAACATCATCGTCATATAGATAGCCACTATGGTAAATCAAGATGCGCATCTAGATCCATCTAGAAGCAGAATAGGCGCATCCAAGCATCTCAATCCCTAACTTATGACTCAATAGCCAGTATTATCCAATCCAATAGTTCATACACAAATGGCAAAGACAAACGATATCTCAGATAAGGGCGCACTGCTTGGAAGTTTAGAGCCCGAGGTCGTGTGATCCTTTACTGCTAGAACGAAAAGAAAGAAGGAAAAAATTTCGTCCCACTATGGAGAAAGCCCCATATTGATGTGCACCATTTCCGTAGACAGCACTCCGTTGTGGGCGGCTATCCTATACTTAGCAATAACTCGGAGCGAGTATGGCATGATGTCGGTGGGCCGAGTCTTACCTGTCAGATTATCTAGTGTACTCCGTACTTAGTGACGGGGATGGTTCACCTCGCCGATGACGGGCGTATGACGGGGTAATCGAGAAAGAGGACGTCATTTGACCTGAATGAGTCCTGTCGCTTGGTAAAAGCGAGAATCAACATGTCAATTGATGTTGTTTACCTATTCTGCGGGACGTCAGAAGTCAGGAGAGAATTAAAGTTCTGTCAAAAGTTGTTGACCGTTCTGGTTCCGCAAAGTAACTGGTAACTTTCCTGAGACTTTGGTATTCTTCTCCTGTATCCGTATTGTTGCATCACATCAGATACTACCTATCTTGAGCAGTGGAACGATCATTGCATGCATATAGATCTCATTCCGTGTAGCTATGAGCTTGTAGCTTATTAGTCATGGACCAACAAATATCTCAAGCATATGGATTGAATGTGATACAAACAACTTGTGAGGTACGGAGAGCAATAATAATAATAGGTAATACAGCAGCCGCAATCCAATCAGATATGCAAGAAATCTCCTGACGGAGCCACATAACAAAACAAAATGCATCCTCTGATGGTTAATTCGCTAGCTACGATATCAAAGCAATCAAGTCTGCAGATCATGGCGACTGAGAATTTGTCCGCTATCGTCTGACTATCCTGACATTAAAATAGCCAGACAACTTTAATTAGTCGGATATTGAATGTTGAATCATCTTGTCAGTGAGCGTCGGAGCTATCACTCTGGGCACATCCCAACTTCAAAGGAAGACATCACCACAGGCTTCCATCTGAACATCGGGATTGACGGCTATCGCAATCGTCCCTCAAGCGAGTCGTGTACCATAGTTATCTTGTTCAAGTGCCATCTTGTTCATCTGCCAACGAATTGACCACATATTCAAGGAAAGGTAGTATCACAAAGTCACAATATCAGCCAGAAGCCTAGGAAATCTGCAATTTCCAAAGTCCAGACACTGATATTGAGATTCGAGGCGGCGAGATCGGCCGTCCCAAACTGCCCATTTCACCTTCCACGTCTACATTCTCAACGGTCTGAATCTGGTTGTGGCTGGCGGCGATGTAGATCTCATTCGTCCACATTCTGCAGATCGGTCTAGGCTGATTCATGCCTTGGAGCGCCAGTTGACTTGAGACAAACAAAATGACTAGGCCACTGGGGTTGAGTAAATCCTTGCTAACGTCAAGTCTCTTGCCGGACATCTTTAGACTATCCTGTAAGCACGAAGCTTGAAGCCACGCGGTGAGATAAGTTGATCATCCCAACCTCATGGCTCATGCAGACACCAAGGTAAGCGAGTTGTGCCAAGTAACCCGTATGCAATATGCAACATATATCTGAAGAGTTCAAGGTTCATCCACCGGTTTCAAATTCCACCTTGGTCTTCGGGTATCTTTACTATCCTGGTCTTCTGGGATAAGTCGTCGATGCCCTCATCATCAACTGCCACAGCCACGGGGAATGATTCCCTTTGGATGCAGGGATCTCTTCTGAAGAAAGTGTAGTCAAGAGTGAGGCCCCATGTAATCACGCAATAGCCCTCAAAGTGGGCTCTTCTAGCTTGCTTCCATCGTTCTTCCATCATACCCACAAGTACACTTTTGCCATCCCGAAGATCACAGATAGAGACACATGATTCCCCTTTTCAGAAGGGATAGCGTCGAATGTGTGCTCTCTCTGTGTTTTTACCCCTCAGCCTGAAACCATCATAGCCCCCATTCAGTCCTGAACACTGAACAGTAGTCTAAGAAGCATAAGGAAGACGGCGATCAAACGTATCACAAATCCCACCTTTGCTTTCGCAAGCCATTAGATACCTACCGAACCTATAGTCTATTTCTCGGTGTGGCTGAAATCTATATCCCACCTCTGATGACTGATAGTGGGTATTCCCTCCAACTGTCAAGGCGTCGTTGTATCCCCTTTTCTTACTCCTGCGAGAAGTTAGAACGAAGCTATGCTCGGCAAAGTGAGCTCTAGGTTTTCGACACTCAAGTTTGGATGTTCTCTCGCACTTTTCTCGGTAACTGCATAGTCGTTAGAATTGAGGAGCACTTGGGACTCAGTGTATCTAGGTCGGCAGACCGACCTGCCCTTGACGCCTGAGGCACAAGCCAGGGGTTGACTTCTGCTCAAAGGTGAAAACTACCCATCAACACAGAGAGTGCGAGATATCTTTGATCAACATATTGCCGCCGTTCATCCCTATCAACCAATATCCTGCTGATTGATCATTGTGGAATTCATTTTATGACCAATATTCTCAGAAGAATCAAATATCACCAATAAAAGAATTTTCAGTTTAGAGAACCTGGTAAACTGCATTGGTGAGATATGCTCTAGTGATGGAAATGACTATCCAAAAAATTAAGAATGTTCTTGAAGCTTAGACACATTGGTTCGGAAACTGCCTGTCCGTCAGAGGACTGGGAAAGACCCCGTTGGCAAGCAAGTCCTGCATATCCCATCCGGGTGCCCCCTCGGTCTTCCAAGTCCAGAACAGCCAGCCATTCTTTCCTTCGTAGGCATCGAGCTGGGCCTCGATGAATCGTCGAGTATCATTTCTTTCCTGATCGGAAAGGTCTGTCACCGAGCCTTGAGACTTGCCTCCACAATCGCCATACTTCGGGTTGTTGGCGTACTCTCCTTCGTAGCGCGTGGGAACACCCTTGCCGTTCAGGTACATCGTGCAGTCAGTGACAGCGCCTGTCCATTCACCAACAACAACTGGCTTATCCGACCCCTTGATTTGACCGCCAAAGTCGCATGCAGACTTCACGTGGCCGTTGATATCCAGGCTGATCAGAGTATTATCGAACATTTGATAGTGGTGGGTATCCATGACGACACCCTCACCCGTCTTGAATCCGTTCCAGGATACCGTCGACAGAAAGCCATCGCTCAGGAAAACGGCAGTGTCTGGATTGATTTGGCGCACAGCATCCACAACTTGGTTGTAGTAATCTTTCAACCCAGCCTCGCTGACTCCGCCTGGGATGTTGGGCTCGTTAAGAGCTTCAATGGCCGCAACCACGTCGCTTTCTGGCAAGTAACGCTCAGCCAGAGCTTGAAAGGCGTCCACGGTTTGCGCAACGGTATCGCCCTGCGGCCAGGTAATTGGTCCCTTGCGTCCGCTGTTATCAAAGCCATTTTGGGATCCCGGTGCTGTTTCCGATGCTAGGTCAGCTTCGCATGAGAGTAGGAACTCTTCGCCACTTACCACTATGAAGATCAATCAAAACCTTCAGGCCAGCATCCCTTGCCCAGGAGATTGCATTGTCGAGAAATTCCAGCTGACCATTCACATATGGCTCGTCGGGAAGAGAACTCACGGCCCAGTACCCGATGGGGATACGGACGTGATTCATACCCGCTTGAGCAATCTGATTGAAGTCATCCTGAGTGATGAAAGTCGACCAATGTTGAGATAGAACAGCCTTGGCTTGATCCTGTCCCAGAGTAGCGGTCAACGTCCACTCGTCAACAGCAGCATCTCCAGCGTTGTCAAAGATCGAAGGCGTGATCCATGGCTCAAGTACCAGCCAGCCACCAATGTTGACACCGCGGACGATGCCGTCGTAGTCGAATGTGGGAGCTCGCGACACAATGCGCCTAGAGTACAGTCAGTAAATCTCTGTCAAGCGTTTGTGACGAAGACTCACAATTTGGAAGGTGCAGCTCCGGCCAGGCCGGTCCCGAGGAATAGCGCCACGAGCGCCTTCTGCGAGAATTTGAAGATCATTTTCTTGAAACGACAATTGCTTCACTGTAATGAAATGGGGAGGCTGGGAAAGAGAATGACTGTTGACGAAAAGATGTGCTCAAGGAATGGAAATCCCCTGCTTTAAGTATACCTTTGCTGAAAGCACTGGTTGTCTGTCGGCCGCATGCAGATCGGAGCCACAGCTTCAAATGAAACCGATCTTTCTGACAAGAAGCGTGCAGTTCGAGTAACGCCAAGGCTCAGTATGCTGGCCGCAAATTGCACGAATCTGGTGTTGCTTGTGTGCCTGATGGTGGGCGTTGAATGCGGAATCAGTCGAGCCGAAAACGGAATGTTCACAACAAAAGAGCGACAGAATAACAATAATGGTAAGTAATAGAGTTATAACTGGAGAAGATACAAAGGCTTTGTCCCTGTCTTGGATCGTCGAGGTTCTGGACTTGCCACGTACGAGCCAGTAGCATTGGTAGGTAGAAGCTATGAGCGAAGCTCTTCCGGATTAGGCCTCAGACGATGCTCAGAAAGTGGGATGAAGCATTCTCAAACAAAAAGAGCGTGTGAGTTGTGTGGAGAGAGGATGATCTCGATGAAGTAGTGGAGCTCAGCGGAGTGATTCTTATGTTTGTTGTGAATCAGTGGCCAGTCTGGGGTTCATGAACGTGGGGAAGGAGCATCCTTGAAGCAAGATCAATGCAGGAAATATCCTGCGCTTCAATAACATCTACACTTGTCATATTCATGAACAACTCATCGATGCGCGAGGGGTCCAGCATTAGCTGGAGCAATTGAAAAATCAACTAGCTGGATTTCGGAGCCTCGAGGAAAGAGGGCTCCCGTCATATTGGCGATGATGTTGCCAAAAGCTTTCGAGGCCTTCACAGTGTCTGATGTACACGATCGTGTGATTTAGCTCATGAATTGCTGCATCCGGAGACGGACGTCCCAAAAACCTCAGATAAGTTGTTTGACATAGTCATCTAAGGACAAGATTGATAGTCGTCAAGAATGTTGTTGGACGGATGCAGATAAGCACGTGGTGGACAGTGTATGTATTGAGATTACCATCAAACAAGCTTGCTGGCACCCAAATTAGGGACCTGCAGTAATAATGCCACGTACTGAACTATACACAGGGCTACCTTAGTCACACAAGGTGCAAAATCTCCGCCATATGCAATTAGGATACATGAAGTATCACTAGGTATTAAACAATCCTTTTTAAAATTCCACCCAAGTCAGGTGGTTTGGACCTATGCTTCGGCCACCGAAATGAGCAAACGGAGACTAATGTATAACTTCGTTCTTCTCTTCCCTTTCCTAATTTGGGCTTTGGCTGTACTCCGTACGGGAGAGCTTAATCGAATCTGACCTGAGACAATCAGCGACCCTGACTTCCTCTACATGTACGCCATCAGCCTCAGGAACTAACAACATGCACATGAGGGAATCAACTTTGAGTCGTTGCAGGGACGACGAGGTGATCAAGCTGGCGACTTCAGGCTTCACCGAGTTTGACTTTTTTTTTTTTTTTTCCTGTTGGGAAGCTGCAGTGATTCTTGATCGGTATTGCAGATGAATCATCGACGCGGGATTTTTTAGTGCTCTCTTGATGGGAATCTAGATTGTTTATCATGTTTGAGTCCGTTGTGCTCGCCAGAAATGAGGAGTCGTCTCTTGTGGATTTCCTTTATCACTTATGTCTCCTTGCCTCTCCTCAGATCAATCCTTGATTTGAAATAGACTCTTGGTAGCGTCGCATCAATTATGCATTGGTCGTATTCATCTATAGGGGTATTCTGAATTATGTGACAAGAATGTTCGAAGAAATAGGCTAAAACAGTCCCAAAGCCCCAAATGCAGCCACCACTTCACGATCTACATTGAGAAGCCACTCTTCCTGGAACCGCTGCTCGCCACCGCACCCCACGATGAGGGAATGCAAACGCTGGCGCACAAAGTCCCGAATGTTGATTTTATGAATCACATCCGAGCTTTCCCAATGCCGTCGGCGTTCGCTCTCTGGCGGCTCATGCTCATCGTACTTGTCATTTGGCGCGTTGTTCCAGTAGATGAGATAATCGCCGCTGCGGGGGTCGTTGGGATCACCCTCGGCACCTTCCGCAAGTTCCGTGACGATATCCGTCCAAATGTTCATGTATGATTGCAGGTGGTTGAGGATGTACGTGGGTGGCTGGGTATCTGGGCCGTTCAAGGCGAGAAGCTGCGTCAGAGCGAGCGCGTGTAATTTCTTCTGGGTCACGCTGCCAATGTTGTCGTAATGCAGGAACCATTCCGTGAGAAGCCAGGAGAGAACCTGTTCTTCGGGGGTCTGCGTGGCGGCGGAGACGGCGGTGACAAGGATCTTAGGATATGCCAGGGCTAAGCGAGCGAGGACGGAAAAGTAATCCGTCTCCACCACGCCGTAGACCGATGTTGGTTTGCGGCGTGGACCGGTCGTCTGACTAGCTTCGTGGGCGGAATGGAGACCTTCCAGGAGAGATTGCAGGAATGAGCTGTCAATGAGGGAGCGCGTGATGACGTTGTATGTGTTTTCACTCCCTCCGTCAACGGCTTCAGCGCCGCGGATCATGAGCTCAACGAGGCGAGGGACAACGCCAAGGCGTTGCCGGGTGGTGGATTGTAGGAGGGTTTCGAATGAGACGAGAAGGGGCAGTCGGATTCGGTCACTAAGAACTTCCTGGGGGGCGAGATAAATATAGGACTCTGCGATTTGGAGGGCCTGTGGCACACTGTCCGTAGCGGCTTCGAAAATAGGATATAACGCAGGGATGAGCGCGAGAAGCTCGGGAGACGCGGGTGCAGGTGTTTGAGTGAGAATCGCAGACCAGAGCTCTAGAGCCTCATCAAGGAGATATACCAGGGTCTCCTATCTTTGGGTTAGTTGCTTGAGGTCAAGGACCAAAAACGAGGACGTCTTACAGAGCCTGGTTCTACCGAACTGCTGATCAAGGGTAAGACGAGAGAGTGATACTTGATGGAGTCCTGCTTCAAAGAATGTATAAGGGACGAGATTAAAGTTAGAATGGCCTGCTTCATGAGATGCTCCTCGCCGGACTGCTCCCACAATGGAGGCAGTAAAGCTAGTATCTGGTCCGAGAATGGCGCGATCTGAACTAGAGTTAGCAAACTCACTGAGCACAGTTGGTGAAGGAGTGCATACATGATGCTCCATTTTCACCACCACGACACGAACGCTCTCCAAAAGTCCCATCTTAGTTTCAGGGAGTTCAACTTCCTGAATGAGAGACATCAGATCCTGAAGAATAGACTGGGCATAGGGCATGAACCCGGCAGGGGAGAATTCGAATGGATCCAACACGTTCTTGAGCTGTCTACCAGCCGTGATGCGGACAACCAAGTCATTCAGGGGATCCTGTTTGCTTAGAAGGTGCTGAAAGATCTGGTAGATGGCATTCCTGTTGAGCTCATCCGGTTTTACTGGTACCCATTGCCCAAGGACGATGGCAATTCGTCTCCTGAGGACATTGTAACCCTGTTCCTGGATTTGAACTTCTGGGACAAGCGTTGTCTCCAGAAAACTGTTGAAATCTAATTGCTGCTCTAAGCTTGCGGAAGCCAGTCCGATGGCGGAGTATAAAGAGTCTTTGAGCAGTACGTCACGCTTTTCGGGACCTGGAGGGGAAACGGTCAACAGTGGTGTATAAAATACCACCCTCGGCGACTTGAACTTACTTGCAAACGAAAAGAAGACATTCAACAGTCGCGGAATCAGTAAGTCTTTGAAGTGGATGACCAGGTCGAGAAACAGCTTCTCAGAGCACGACCGAATGGAGAATTCCCAAGCCTCAGCAATATCCTCCTCCTTTCTTTCCCACTCCTCCGGCTCAGCCTCCCATTCCTGAAAGTCGGCTTTGCGAAACCGGAAAAATTGAGTAACCAAAAGCTCCATGACACTGACAACGAATTCATGGGTGAAAAGCTCCGACTTTATTTGTTCAATAGACCGTTGTTTCTCCTCTTTGTCTTGCGGGGTCTGATACTTGAACGTCTGAGCGGGATTGAATGCCATTTTGGAACAAGCTCTGATCAAGAGAAGGGCTCTGAGCCCCACCTTTTCCATGAGTGTCTTGCCGCCCGATTCACCATCCTCTCCCAGCTGGCTGTAGTTTTCTCCGAGTTTGACAACAAGGGTCCAGTAAGATTGAACAAGGGGGATGCTGTCCGGCAGCAAGGCGAATGATGCGGGCCGCTCCTTTGCCATCTCGACATGGAGTTTTGACAACTTGAGCAGATGTTTCTCTATCGACCTCTGGACTTGCTCTAATAAAGGCACGGGGCCATTGACAATAGCAAAGAACCGACTGAAATGGGTGTGGGTCAGGAGCCAGAAGTTCTGAGCCTCTTTATCACGATTGGGGTGCTCGAATCCCGCAATGATCAGACGCCGAAGAACCTTGAGGCAGACAAGACTTTGCTCTGCCTCGTCCAGTAATGCCGCTTCATCGACGCCGCCCTGGTCCAAAATTACGGTCCATTTGTTCACCTTCTCCACGTAAATATTGACCAAAAGGTGGAAGATCTCTGGTGCCACTGACTGAAGGTTTGCACGCGTTCTCTGGAGTCGAGCTGTTGACAATTCCTTGATTATTTGCAGTAGTATTGTGAGGGTCCGCGGTAATTGCAACGGGTTGGCGCCGGGCTGGGTTGAAGAGCGAAGGTAGGCAATGATTGATGAGATTCCATCTGGCCTGACAGATATCAGAAATATGAACCTCCTCGAAGGAAAATAGACGGCACTGACCAGTCTTGGGGGAATTCATAGCGCATGATCTTGGCAATCATGAAAGCATTGTGAAGGGCGAGCAGAGGTGCGGGTTCGATTACCCCAGCTTGTACGGCCCTCACTTTTATCTGCTCTTTCTCTTCTTTTTTGATGGCACTTCGAGAAAGTCAGCTATCGGCTTGACATATCCGTATCCATGACCTAGACCTACTTTGTCGCAGTCTTCCGCCAATATTTATCAATGCCATTCTTCAACTGGATGATGGATAGGTAGCGAACTTCGATGGGCAACGATTGATCTAGGAATGCATCCTGAAAGAAAGAATTTAGTCAATATCCAAGACGGAAAGTATCCAAAATGAAAGCGCAGGAATCGAGCCAGGAAGATACCGACGTACCTGAAGTAGAGTGAAGTAACTTTCATGCTTTTCCCAGTGTTGCAGCTGCTTGGTACCGGTTTGCACCTGCTGCTGCGTTGAGCTGGCTGCGAGTGCAAGCGCATGGAGCAAATTCTGAGGATTCAGCGGATTGGACTCGCCAGGCAGTTCAGCTACCTGGGCCATAATTGGTGACGGTGGAGTAAGGCAGCTGTTGACTTCGATCGTAGCAGATGCCAACCAATTCTCAGCCAGGATGGGGACTTCAAGAAACCTAGTTTGCCATATGTTCAGGGCCGGTCAAGTACTTCGATTTACCGCTTCGGAAATGAGATACAGAAAGGTGTGATGATGAAAAAGCAAACAACTGAAAGAAAGCTAAAAAAAACTCGAACGGTCCAACCACGAAGCTGTCTTTGTACAATGTTTCTACTTTCTACTTACTCCTCTACAAGTCCCCGCAACTCTAAAGCTGGACCACGGAGTATCATTCCTCCGCTCCAAACAGCCCTAGGTTTTGACCCTCTGCGCTAGACCGTATTGGAAAGCTGAATTAGGGCTGAGCTGTCCAGATGAACTATGAAGTCATCCCCGACTGAACTACAACACTTCTGTTGTCGCATGGCCAGTTTCCAACTCGGAACTGCACAAGTGTCTTGCTCGAAAGAAGTGGGCCCGACTACCACTCACTGAAGTGATTGACATACGATGAGGACAATAACCACTTGAAGAAAGCTGAGCGCTCGTCTCGGCAGCGGGTTCTGTGACATCGACATGATGTAGTATGATGTATGATGCAATGCAGCCCAAGGTCCCTGATGCTGGACGATATCAGCTCCCAGGCCTTCTTGAAATATCTATTTTATGCTGGGACTGACCATTCTTGTCACTAACAACGTCGACAGCACACGCCTACTCTATCCACATTCCTGCTCTACAACTCTCGTATACTCTACTACAGATATTAGCCAAAATGTCCGATTACGACAAGGTCAAACTCGCCCACGAGGCAGGAAAAGATTTGAACAGCTACCAGGCCAAGCAGGGTCTTGGTTCTAAGAGCGATTCCAGTATGTCATCTAGCTTTGCAAGTCCATACCGACTTGGCCATGAGGCTGATCTCTATGAAGCTGTCGAGTCTGGTGTGAACGAAATGGTCGACAAGAAGTTCGGGGAAACCGGCATCAAGACCGGCAGAGAAGCTGGCGCTTCCAGCAGCGATCGTAAACCAATTCCCGAAGATGAGGGCGGCAGCCGAGATGACCGTGGCAGGTGAGACAAGGACTCCGCTAAAGGAAGTTCCGTTACTTGTTCAATGACTGACCTGCATTCCGCGGCAGAATTTCGAAGGCCGGCCACTTCCAAGGGCCTGGTGGCCCGGAAGATAAGGTGAGGATAGACTCGGAACGTCGTCCTGGTGACGATGATACTCTGAACCTCCAAGATATGAAGCGCGAAGGACTTGTTCGGAAGATAAGGTGAAGATGGACTCGGAACCTCAAGATATGAAGAGCGAAGGGCTTGTTCGGTAGATTCATCCAATCCTAATGATGTATATGTACAATTATTTATGGGACAAACATTAAGATATTGTGAAGGTCGAACAACGTACCGAATGGACACAAAACGGGAATCTGAGCTGCTGATCTACAATTCATATGTATTGAGGCGCCTCACTTAAAATTACGTGGTTGAATTGCTCTGTCATTCAGCTGATTAGGCATTCCGGTTATTCTTTGGGGTTTGTAAGGTATTTTGAAAGCTGTTTCTATCAAAACTTAAACCGAACCTTGAACAATATTCTAGGATAAAAAAAGGTCAGAACAGAACTCGTGATTTCTATCTGAAGGCCGAAAGAAAAAGCATCATCTTTTATTACTGAGCATCGTCAATCCATAAGTTTTATAGTTACACATGTACAGATCTTCGTTTTTAGGGTCAGATTCATCTGTCCAGGCCGTTTTCCTGCTTCCATTCTCATTCCAATATTTACCCAGAGCATGACTTCAGTAAAAATCATGTCGTTGGCAATTTAAAGCAGGCTCAGCGCGAGTCCCAAGAGGAGACCAGTGACACCGGCTGTAGGAGCGACAGCGGAAACAGCGGCGTTGGGGCTGGCGGATGAAGAGGAGGAAGAAGAACCCTTCTGTGTGCCGGTGGCATTCTTTTTGGTGGCAGTCACCTTGGTGTTGTAGTCACTCGCAGTGTCATAGGGGAAGGGGCTCGTGTAGTTGTATGTTGGCTTCGTGTTGGCGTAGGTCTCCTTGACGATGTCCAAAATACCATGACCAGCAGAGCAGTTGCCACTGGTCAAGGCGTTCGGCCAGGCAGAGGAGTATTTCGAGTATTCGCCCGCTGACATGGGACCAGGGTAGGTTTCGTTGAGGCGGAGATTAGTTGTATCGACGTCGTAGTTGACATATCCCGTCTTGTTTGCCACGATCTCAAGGATGTTCGCGCCGCAATCCCATCTTCCCAAAGAAGGAAGGCCCCAGTTCGCGGACACGGAAGCAATGACTGAGTAGTGGGTATAGAAAGTATCATCCTGAGTACCCTTCAGCTTATCAGGGATAGCTCCACCAAGCAGAACACTGAAGATCTTGTTGCTCTTAGCATAAGTGTCATCCTCATCGAAGGTAAGCAGGATCAAGGTGTCATTCATGAAGTACGAGTTGTTGAGCAAGGGCGCAATCCAGCTACGCTCCCATTTGGCTCCAAATGTAATGTTGGTGTCATGGGCGTCGTTGGTCATGTTTGGTGTGATAAAAGCCCATTGAGGAAGCTTCTTGTTGGCCAGATCATCCTCAAAGCTGGTGAAGTTCTTGATCTGGCGCAGACGAGTGCTGTTCTTGGTGACAGAGTCATACAAGACCAATGGGTTATGCTTGCGCACATAGTCATTGGCATGGGTCTGCTGGTTGGAATAGTTGAAACCCTGGAATCCAGGGTAAGGCATGTGCTCCTGATACTCTCCCCAAGCAATGTTCTTGGTATCCAGGAGATCAGCGACAGTAGAAACGTTCGCAGGAATCTGGTTGAAGTTGTCATTGTCCATGCCGAATGTGTCGCCTCCGGCAGCAGCGCAATAGTTTGGCTCTGAAGGATGCGTGACTGCATAGAAATTGGTGCTGTTGGTGGACTTAGTCCCAAGTCAAGAGGGAATGGCCGATGTGAGTACTTACAGCAGGATTCCTTGCGAGGCCAGCCATTTCATGTTCGCGTCTGCCGCAGCATCCTCGTAGTCCTTCTGAGATCAGCTCCGAACATGGGTTTTCTGACTAGTGAGAGCTGATCACATACAATATTTTCAAGCCACACTTGAAAGAAGCGATTGAATGCAACACCCTCAACGTTCGAAACAGGGGAGTAAGGCTGGATGGAGGCTGCAGCAGATTCTATCGCAGAAAGAGAAGGTTCTTTCTCAGTAGCAGTCTGACCATAGGCCAGAGAGGCAGTGGCAAGTAAAGTTGCGACGGAAGACTTCATCTTGAAAATCTGTTTCCTACGCACGAGGAGAAGAACAACGAGGCAATGATCAACAGTGAGAAGATTTCGGAGACAGAGATGATCTGACAGCTTTATATATGTGGGCACGGCAATCAAAAAAAATAATTACCACACGCGGTCAGCACGTTCGGAATTTGTTGCGTCAAAAACCACGAGATATCCTGGCCCGAGATGACAAGCTAATGAGAAACAAGGAGTAGAAGGTGCCAGCGATTGTAACCACGCGGCCAGCGGAGCTCGTCTGATTCGACGCGGAAAAAGCAAGGATGCAATGACGATGGCTACCTAGTATTCACTGATCATAATTGATAACAATGGAGCAACCATATCTCTGTTGGCACTTCGGAAGCGATCCTTTCGACATGGTCGATACTCCAAAGCCACCGATCAAACTAATACATAGTCAAGACATCACAAGTGGATCTGTAACGCGGGGCCGAAAATGAATGAGTACTTCTCATTGGTCAACAAATGACTGGGGTTAAGGCTTAGCGTGACTTAGCCTGGCCTGACCATGTTCGAATGGAGACTCATCTTGAGGTAGAAGCCAGCACGTGCTTGAATTGTTATACCTCAGAGGATAAAGCAACGAACAGCCAGGTACCTTGGAGAGCAAAATAGCAGGGTTTGGAGTCCAATGAACTAAGACAGGCTTTCATATGGCGCTATGGGGCCACTGTTACATCTCGGCAAGAATAATCCGAGATCCGAGACCGAGAGTATCTATATTGCTGCCCCCAATTTGCGGTTTTGACTGCTCGTAGGAGGCTAGGTGCAGCTAATAATAATAATGAAGGCAACAGAAGCAATTGCCTCGGAAGTATTCCATACTACAAGCAAGCTTTTTTGGAAGTTTCATCGAAATGCATCTTTATCATACCTTGTATCAAGGCGCCTACATAGTGAATGTGCTACTCTGTACGAGGATCTATGGTACATGGTTTTTATGCTTCTGTGTCAAGTCAAATGCTTCGTAGGTAGGAGTGAGATAATCTCGCAATATATTCATTTGAAAGAAACATAAAAGTATCGAATCAAATGGAGCGAAAACTCTCAACATTCAAAAGCAAGAACCATTACATGGCTTCAGGTGATAAAGAACATACTTCCAGAACAATAAATGTTGACTTCATGGCAAAATGTCCTTCCTCACTGTTGTATGGTGAATTGAGGACTGATGGTAAAGTCACGTGCCTTATTTCAACCTCGGCAGGTTCCAATGTCCGTCTGGGGAACCGACCAACGCCTTGATTACCGCATTAACCTACACTCTTCCCTTCCTGCTCCTTCCTAATAGCATAGCACGCGCACGATGGTAGTACGATGAGCTCGACAAATTTTGCCGCTGCTCAGGAACGAGTCTTAGAACGTCGTCGCTTGCGTGAGGCCGAAGCTCGCAACCGACTGGCGGAACAGCAGCGGGCATCACCGCTGAATCATCCAGCGCTCAGCCGACTACCGTACCCGTTGAACAGAATCCCACAATCCGGCCTCACGTTATGGAACTCTATCAAGGGGCGAGAAGGAAGCAGACCTGCCTTCCGTGTTGGGCAAGTTGATGCCGAGCTCCTCGATGAAGAATTGCTGGGGCTGCTTAAGGGACAGGTTGGGGATGCTTTGAAGTACTTCGGGGTATAGCCTCATATCGTCGCAATTGCCCAATCACCAATTTCAAAATCGCTAATCATATTGATGTTTTGCTAGCCTCAATCACGGGAAGACTGGTCTCACGAAATCCAATTCGTCCTGCGTGCAATTTTGTTCAAACTCTCCATATGGGATCACAATGCCTCGTACGGTGCTGCCCTGCAGGGATTGCGATACGTCGACAGTCGCAGCAAAGGGCCCGTTCATTCTACTCCTACAAAATGGCAAAAGATCTTATATGGCTTCCTCACGGTTGGTGGTCGCTACGCCTGGGAGAAATGGGAGTCTTGGTTGATCAGCCAAGAAGGCGGTTACGAAGAGGTATGATCTCGAACATATTTGGGAAATTATCTAGTTTTGTGCTGACTGAACGAGCCATCGCGGGAGGTTCGAATGCTAGCTCGGCTCACGGATTTAGTCTCTACAACGCACTCAATCGCAGCCTTTGTTTCATTCCTCGTCTTCCTGGTGAACGGCCGATACCGGACATTAGTCGACCGAATCCTTCGCATACGCCTTACCCCTCCATCAGCTCAGTCTGCTCGCGAGGTGTCTTTTGAATACCTCAATCGGCAACTCGTATGGCACGCCTTCACTGAGTTCCTTCTCTTCCTATTGCCCCTTGTTGGAATCAGTCGCTGGCGGCGGTGGCTATCTAGAGCATGGCGGAAGACGATATCCGCCATCAAATCAAAGGGTGACGATGAAGATGAGGTAGAAAAGCGGGGAGAATTGACGTTCCTCCCAGAGCGAACGTGTGCTATATGTTACAAAGACCAAAATCCTGCTTCCACTTCGGAAAACGAAATCATTGCAATGTCGGCCGGGGGTATCGTCGGGTCTGCACAGACAGACATCACAAATCCCTACGAGGCGATCCCTTGCAGCTGCATATACTGCTTTGTTTGCCTTGTGCAGAAGGTGGAAGGAGAGGAAGGAGAAGGCTGGGTCTGTCTGCGTTGCGGCGAGATCGTCAAAAAGTGCAAACCATGGAATGGCGACGTCCTTGAAGAAGTTCGACCTCCGTCAACCTCCGGAAAAATTGTGGGGTTTGCTATGGATGAAGATGCAGATACACAGGACTTCGTATCTGGCCAGGTACCAAAAACTCTTGCCGAGGAGTTAGGCTCCTCGCAAGAAGTCGGTCAGGACGAGGCATTGGACCACTCTGGCCAGTGGTCCAAAATAGACAAGGAATCGGTGGATGACGCGGAGGTCAAATCGGACGAGGAAGTCAAGGAATCCGCGTGAGACATGGCATATATTTTGTCTACTTTTTATGTGAGCTTTCTGGTAGCTCACAAACTGTATATAAGCTGCCACTGCTGGCTGGCAGGCAGCGTGCATAATCTTCTCTTTTTTTTTGTGCGCTAGTCTAGTGGTGAGTCGGATACAGGGCCTGTCCCTCATTGACAGATACCCAGAAATACATCATTTGCCCAAGCCTAGTACAAAGGTTTGTCTGTACTGTCCTATATCCCCATACGCAATTCGTTTTGCATGGCGAGACGGGCAGCTCAAGTTTTGAGCATGCTATTGCTACTTTACACTATGATCAACCTGCCGGACCAGCTTATACGCACCCAACCCAACAAATCACAGGCCTTGAAATGAAAGGCAATCAACCCGAAGCTAGGTAAAGGTACCCGAGAAATGATCCTAAATCTGCTGCAGATGATTGACTGATTCCACCCCGCACCGGAGTGATCACCGACCCCACCAGGCGGAGAGAGGACCCAATTCCGATCTCCTCAGGTTGAGGGGTACAAGTAGTCAACGGCAGCTCGGATTTGAACCGCACATAATATTTGGCTTTTCGTGTGGTTGTCATGATTTCACTTTCATAGACAAGTTATACACTCCATACCCTATTCATCCCCACAAGTTCTCGATCGACTGAGTATTTTGAATCATACCAATTCCTGCCATCGAACCATGGACTCCACGTCGTCCAACACCCAGGGCGAAGCCAAGTATATCAACTTCCCCAGTCTTCCTGACGATGCAAAGCATGAGGATGGCACCCCTGCGCTGAACAGATATTCATCTTATATCACTCGGGGCCATGACTTTCCTGGTGCTCGGGTTTGTTGCCATCACTGAGCTGTTTACGGACTGTGCGGGCTAACAATCTGCTCTTGTATGACTGGATAGGCTATGCTCTTTGCTGCGGGAATTCCGGATCGCAATGCAATGATGAAGAGTCCCCAGGTGGGTATTGCCAGCGTCTGGTGGGAGGGAAATCCCTGCAATATGCATCTGCTGGACTTGGGCAAGACGGTGAAGAAGGCCGTCACGGATCAGGGCATGATCGGTTGGCAGTATAATACCATTGGAGTTTCGGATGCCATTTCAATGGGTAGCGAGGGTGAGTCGATTCGGAGCTTGAGGAGCAGTACTACAATGTCTGCGTGAGACACTCCTGACATGAATTTACAGGCATGAGATTCTCTCTCCAGTCGCGTGAGATCATTGCCGACAGTGTCGAGACTGTGACTTGTGCGCAGTATCATGACGCCTGTATTGCTATTCCTGGATGCGACAAGAATATGCCTGGAGTTGTGATGGGTATGGCAAGACACAATCGGCCTTCGATTATGATTTACGGTGGATCGATTCAAGTTGGATACTCTAACCTGCTGCGAAAGCGCATCAGTGTGTCGACTTGCTTTGAAGCGGCCGGTGCTTATGCGTACGATACTTTGCGTCAGCCGGACGATGGGGGCGATACCAGTAAAAACAAGGATGAGATTATGGACGACCTTGAGAGACATGCTTGTCCCACTGCGGGCGCATGTGGAGGCATGTTCACTGCAAACACAATGGCCACAGCCATTGAGTCCATGGGCCTTTCACTGCCAGGATCATCATCGACGCCTGCCTCGTCGCCATCGAAGATGCGAGAGTGTGTTAAAGCGGCAGAAGCCATCAAGATCTGCATGGAGAAGAACATCAAGCCTCGGGATCTGTTGACCAAACGTTCCTTCGAGAATGCGCTGGTCATAACGATGGCCCTGGGAGGAAGTACCAATGGTGTCTTGCACTTCCTTGCCATGGCTCGGACGGCTGATGTGAACCTGACCCTGGATGATATACAACGGGTCAGCAACAAGATCCCATTCATTGCTGACTTGGCCCCCAGTGGGAAGTACTACATGGCAGATCTGTACGATATCGGAGGTATTCCGTCTGTGCAGAAGTTGCTGATCGCAGCGGGCCTTCTTGACGGCGACATCCCCACGATCACCGGCAAGACCTTGGCCGAGAATGTTGCATCTTTCCCATCTCTACCTCAGGACCAAGTCATTATCCGCCCTCTGGACAACCCAATCAAGGCGACTGGCCACCTGCAGATTCTGCGTGGAAACCTGGCGCCTGGTGGAGCGGTGGCCAAGATCACTGGCAAGGAGGGCACCAAGTTCACAGGCAAAGCACGTGTTTTTGATAAAGAATGTCAGCTCAACGATGCTCTGACCCAAGGCAAGATTCCTCGAGGCGAAAACCTGGTGCTCATCGTCCGCTACGAGGGACCTAAGGGTGGACCAGGCATGCCGGAGCAGCTCAAAGCCAGTGCGGCGCTGATGGGAGCTAAGCTCAACAACGTGGCGCTAATCACAGATGGAAGATATTCAGGGGCTAGTCATGGGTTCATCGTGGGTCATATTGTCCCGGAAGCTGCGGTCGGAGGACCCATTGCCATTGTTCGCGATGACGATGTGATTACTATCGACGCTGAAACCAACACAATCAACATGCATGTCTCAGATGAGGAAATCCAGCAGCGATTGAAAGAGTGGAAGCCCCCAGCGCCTCATGTCACACGTGGTGTGCTCGCCAAGTATACAAGGTTGGTTGGGGATGCCTCTCATGGTGCAATGACCGATCTGTTCTAGGCCCGCCCAAGACAGTACGTACTTTGTACTGGAACGGAAGATTTCAGCTTTCGGAGATGATCTCAACTGAGAAATTATTTTCATGATTGACAAAAGCCTAATGTAATGCTCTAGCCATTTGTGATGCTTGCAACAAGCACAGCCATCCAGATATTCTGAAACGGTCTGTGATAGGTAACAGGGAATGTCAGTTTTCTCCTGACTCCCAAAGATGTCTCAACTCCTGAGCTCCTGCTCTTGTGATTCCTGATACATCGACCAAATCATGTTCAGGATTCATGAGCATGCTTTCTATCTCCAATGTACTCCGTAGACAGATGATCAAGTCTAGAAGATCAAAGGGAAGCTATCGCTGCTAGTCCACTAGTGCCGCCACGGGCTGCAGGCTGACGCCATGAGTGGGCGGGGGAGTGGATGATTCATCCGCCGCCTTTGCGACCGCCACGGTGCTCGTCCCGACCCTCTAACAGGCTAAACATTCTGCAGTCATCCATGATCCAGGCTTCCTTTGCTTTTGGTGACACATTGGCAATCATAGGTAATTCCATACATCGAATTTGGGCATTCCAAACAAGCAAGGAGACGGGAAACTGCTTTCGTTTACTCTGTCTCTCTCGCAATCGAGAAGCATATTTTTATGCCAGCGTCGGATCCTTTCCGGAGTCGTCGAGGTATGCTGCAATTTTTCGTCGCAAAACTTTGTCATCCATCACTTCTTGTAACAATATTATGCGTCAATCTGTGCCGATTGTTACTGACACTCTACTCAAGATTTCCAGTGTACTCGAGAAGGACGAATAAGATTCGATACATGTCACGCTGATATTTTCGTTATCTGAAAACAAAGTACTTTAAATCGTTCCGGCGCTCTTGGTTCGCAAATACGCACCGCAATTCCAAGTTTACGGCAAGCAAAGTTCCGGACTTTGGGGGCAATCCAGGAGATCCATCCCTGCTGTTCTTGGCTCAAACGGTGGAGGTGTCATATCCCTCTGGTGCGTCTAAGGACACTTTAAAGGTCAACGTGGTGGAATTCTGGCGATCATTGGTCAATTCTTCAAACGCCCTCACTTTGGGGTAACGACGAGGCTCTCCACTTCCCTTACCTCATGATTCTTATTGCGAAATCCAAGGCACATAGATTGGTCCTATCCTTCCTGCTCAATCGCAAATCGTCCTGATCGACCGCCTCGTCGCCCCATTATTGATCCATCAAGTGGCTATTCGCCAAGGAGGATCCGTACTCCGTCCTTTTGACGTCCAAATCGCATTCCAGAACACATCCACGTCGTTCCAGTTGGTTGGGAGCCCCGTTTTGAGCGGCTTAATAGCTGGTTCTGAGTAACTGTGGGCCTTTGAAGGTCGGTGAATGACCGCATGAGCCCTCAAGGGCAGGGGGATCTCTGGACTCTCGCATCTGGGCCCGATCGCCAGCGCTTCCGATCCAAGGTATATTTATATCTGTCGTGCACTTCTCACTCGCTATGGGCTCTACTGGTGCTTCTTTGTCCTCAACCACCTCCCGTCCGGGTCTCTTGGGTACTGGCGCTGCTCTACAGCTCTGGGAGTCGGCCTCTGCTGCTTTCTCGAATCCCACAGCTTTCCTTTCTTTCACTCGCAACTTTTATACCCTTGATCAGGATGGAACATTAAATTGGGGGAAGGTTGTGTTCTTGACCACTTGTATCATCACAATGGCCGGCTGCGGTTTCCTTTCTTCCTTGCTGCGGCGCAGTGGCTCCAAGCGGTCCTCTGGCCGCAAGCGCTTCCGCCGTGGAATACAGAATGACGACTCGACAACATCTGCAGGGACCACAACTTCTTCTGAAGAAGAGGATTATGACAGCAGTGGCTCACTCCATCACGGCACGGACGCTGCTTTGCCGCAGGAAAAGGTGACGCACAAACACCACGAACAGTCAGCGGATGGTTTGTTTTTCACTCGCCATTTATGGTAATGTCCCCTGCTGACGATCCATGAAGCTCTGTCCACAGATCCAGGTATCTTGAAGAAGCGTTCTACCTACCTCTCTTATTCGACATCCATTGCTACCTATCCATCAATCAGAACATTCTTCTGTCCACATCCACATATGGACAAGCTTCCAACCAAGCCGACACCAATACCATTGCTGGTTTTCGTACACGGCTTGGGCGGCTCATTGGCTCAGTTCAGTCTTTTGCTAACGAGCTTAGCCAATGTTGGTCCGTGTTTTGGGATTGACCTGCCTGGGTGCGGATTATCGACATTTGCTCCCACAGATTGGGATGCTTATACGGTTGAAGCGTTGGCGGAACTGCTTTTCACAGCCATTGAACAACATCGCGACCGGGAGGCGGGCCAGAAGGTCGTTTTGATTGGTCATAGCTTGGGGTGCTCCCTTTCCGCTTTGTTGGCATCATCCGCATCATCGATTGGGTCAGAACTGAAGGAACACATTTTGGGACTCGTCGCTATTTGCCCTCGCGCAGTTCCCCCAACTCCTGATCAAGTCGCATCATACCGTCGCCTTCTCAGAATTCCGGAAACTATCTTTGATATGTGGCGCTATTGGGACCGACGTGGCGGTCTTCACAGTGCGAGTGTCAACCGATTAGTCGGCACCGATGCAGACCCCGATACAAGGGAGCTTCAGGTGCGCTACAACAAACAAAGCAAGACGCCTGTTTGGAGGCGTATGGCCTGGGGAACGCTCCCCAGCTACACTCAGGACGGCAAGGCGATTGGAGGTATTCCAGGAGAAGAAGTCTGGGAAAGAGTCAAGACATCTGTTCTCCTTGTTGCTGGTGAGTCTGATGCGGTAACTAGGCCCGCGGAACTCCAGAAGCTTCTCAAATTCTTCGGTGAAGTTGGACCCAATGCGGATGTAGGGGCCGATGGGAGCGCCATTATTCCCGATGCGTCTGAGACTCATGATACACTTTCAGCGGCGTATGATCGTCTTGCACATGAAGAGGAATATGGTCTCGAAGCACAAGCAAGTGAGAAGACACTCATCGATGATCCTCGAGCCTCGAGTGAAAAGAAACGTGCTGTCAAGACAGTCATTCTTCCTGCGCCAGCCTCTCATGCTCTTCTTTATGATCGTGCGACATATCGCACCCTGGCTGGGATCATCCAAGATTTTCTCTCACAACACATCGACGAACGCCTGAGCCTTGGGTGGCAGTTGCAGTACATGAACACTTCTGGCAAGTGGGATGTTAAAAACCTGGCCAAATGGAAGAAAGTCACTCCTGTGTCTCAACGAATTGCAAACACCTTTGTCGCGCTTAAGATGCTGAGAGAGGTGGATGAAGAGCACAATCCTGTGCTCTTCTCGCAGAAATACCGCGACCAGATTTACGCGGTCATTGACATCAGCTACGAGAATCCAGTATATAATCCTGCCTCTCTGGAAAAGGGAGGCATCCATTACCAGAAGCACCCCACAGTATCAAAGATCCCGCCGACGGCTGACGAGGTCCGGGATTTCATTGCTTTGGTAGATCGACTTCAGAATGAAATTACCGAGAAGATGAAGAAGTCCGGGAGCCCTGACGGTCCCAGGCCTGTGGTTGGAGTGCACTGTCACTATGGGTTCAATCGAACCGGCTTCTTAATTGTCAGCTACTTGATCGAACGGCTGGGCTTCAGTGTCCAGGAAGCCATTGATGAGTTTGAAAGGCAACGACCGCCTGGAATTCGGCATGGACATTTTATTGATGCTCTTTTTGTGCGATACTGTGTTGGGCTCAAGAGAGCGCCTACACTATAATGTGTTTTTATTTTACTCTTTCTGTGGCAAGGGCGTTACGAGGTCTCTCATATAGATGGATATGGTTCTGGTTCTGGTATGCATTGGATTGACGAATAATGATTCTGTGATAGAGTGTATATTAGCCATTTCAGTGAGTTTACATTTGTTTTTCAGCATGCATATTGTCATGTTATGCAAGGATTTATTTGGAATTTATCTCGGACACAAATCGACTGCTTACTCTCGATATTCTCAGATACCTTCAGGGGTGGTTCTACAAATGCTGCATAGTCATTTAGGAACAACACTCCGTTACATTTTTTCGTACTCCACGGCATCTGTCAAATAGAGAATGCCGAAACAAGCCTTTGAATCTAACCGTTAAACAGCCGGAATACTCTTGGATTCTCAACTCTCAAGTCACCGGAAAGACCTTATTCGTGAGAAGGATGAGACGAGGCGTCCCGAGTGGCTTTTTCTCTCCTTACCACCCAAGCCTTGGCGGGAAACTATGTGCTGTCTCGGCCTCGAAGAGTCGAAGCACTGAGTAGAGAGACTGATGTTACATTGGCATGCTACACCTCGACCATGGTCGGTCCCGCGCAGGCTTCGTTCTTGCTTTTTATCCGGACATTCAGCCGAAACTCATCCCGTCTTCTTTTGTCCGCGGTGATTGGCGGCAGTCACCTGTCAAGAGCTTGTGTTGTCTCGTGATTCAGAGTGATCCCCAGTTTACTGCCTCGAATCCGTTAAGCCCCGGACTTCTCCAAGTCTTGACCCCGGCTCTTTTATCCTGACTTTGACTCGGCGACGCCACGTCTAGACATTATTGGAAAGAAGCACATGGGGGTACATGCAAGGCTAGTTATCGTCCAGGATGCGGGTGAATAATATAGCCAAAATGATGGCAGTGTCGAGCTATGAATACTTCGATCTTGCCCTGTCGACTTCTCGTTGTTGGGTAGTGCCTTTTTCCCTTTCTGCAGCTGACACGTACTTGGCTTTCGAAGAGACAGACGATTGGAACGATCATGGGTGGTGCCGTCGATTCCTCAGCAGCGATGGACGCTGCAGCGCAGTTGCGCAAAGCTGCTCTTAAGGGCTCCTCTGGTATGGCAGGGTTGGTTCAGAACCGGAAGGTTTTCGGAATTGCCATGTTTGCGTGCCTGGGAGGGTACGTCCATTCTCTATGATTCTTCTGATTCTGCAGGTTAAGCTGACTGTGCAAAAGCCTTTTGTACGGTTATAATCAGGTGAGTCGGGAACATTAGACTCGAGAAGTTTGTAGCCAAGGCTGACGTTCTACCTTCTATGGAACAGGGTGTTTTCTCTGGCGTCTGTGAGTCGCTGAATTGCCATATTCAGAATACTATGCCATACTGATGTTCTCCACAGTGACGATGTACTCATTCGAACAGCATGTACGGGCTCTCTCCCTATCGTCAATCTGACTACTGCTGACATTGTCTTGACAAGATGGGCGACGCTGTTACCAATCAGACGAAGAAAGGCTGGCTGACCTGTATGATGAAGCTTCTATACTTGCTACAACGATTGACTAAAGAGCTGCTATAGCTATTCTCGAGCTCGGTGCTTGGTTCGGTGCATTATATTCCGGTCTTCTATGCGAAAGAATCTCCCGCAAGTATACAATTCTGTCGAATGTCGGCATCTTCTGCATCGGAGTCGTCATCCAGACAACGGCTGCCGCCAAGGGTGGGAATTCATCGCACATCCTTGGTGGCCGTTTTATCACTGGTATGGGAGTAGGAAGGTATGTATAGTTCTCAATGAAGACTTACACTCAAATCTCAGGTGCTGACAACGCGGTCTTTCAGTCTCTCCATGAGTGTCCCCATGTACAATGCGGAGGTATGAGCGAAACCTTGTCGACAACAGTGATCTGGCCTAATGCGCAGCAGATCGCGCCACCGGAAGTCAGAGGTTCTCTGGTTGCTCTGCAGCAACTTGCCATCACCTTTGGAATCATGGTAAGCATGATGGTTGATCCTTTATAGTCCTCATCGAGAAACCAAGATTAATCGATGTTCTCGCAGGTTTCTTTCTGGTCCGTTCATATACTCTACCAGCGAGTGTTTTTTCTGACAGGTATAGGATCAATTACGGAACAAACCATATTGGCGGCACGGGTCCTACTCAGAAAGATGCCGCATGGCTACTACCACTTGCCCTACAGCTCGTGCCGGCCGTTATTCTTGGAGCAGGCATGATCTTCATGCCATTCTCGCCACGTTGGCTCATCCACCATGACCGAGAAGACGAAGCCAAAAAGGTCCTCATGAGTCTTCGCGGCCTGTCTGCCGATGATCCACTTCTGCAAATTGAATTCCTCGAGATCAAAGCCCAGAGTCTTTTCGAGAAACGGACCGAGAAGGAGAAATTTCCTCACCTGGAACGGACCAACACATGGAGCTATATCAAGCTGGAGGCTGCGGGATTTGCTAGCCTTTTCACTAGTTGGCCGATGTTCAGGCGTGTTATGGTAGCTACAGGTAAGTCGCAACGGTCAATTGTTACAGAACCTCTCATGCTAACTTTCATAGTCACGATGACTTTCCAGGTAAGCATATAAACTTTTGCTCGAGTCAGTTTCGCGCCTAATCCACGGATATAGCAATGGACAGGCATTAACGCAGTCCTCTATTACGCGCCCTCAATCTTTGAACAGCTCGGTATGAGCAGCAACACCACCTCGCTCCTGGCCACCGGTGTAGTCGGTATAGTCATGTTCATCGCAACGGTAAGCCATAATCCCAAACACCCACCTCACTCCTGATCGAAACGCTCACCCGTCATAGATCCCAGCTGTTATCTGGGTCGATAACCTCGGACGCAAACCCGTCCTGGTCGTCGGCGCCATCGGAATGGCAGCCTGCCACTTCATCATCGCGGGTATATTCGGCCAGAACGAAAACCAATGGGACACGCACAAAGCTGCTGGATGGGCCGCCGTCGCCATGGTGTGGTTGTTCGTCATCCACTTCGGTTACTCATGGGGTAAGCGGCTTTCCATCTATGAGGATGTTCAAAGACTAACCATAGAGCCAAGGACCATGCGCCTGGATCATCATCGCTGAGATTTGGCCGCTCAGTGTTCGGGCAAAGGGCACGGCGCTGGGTGCTTCGGCGAGTAAGTACTTTGTTCTCCTTGGTATCATATCTCAGCTCTGACGCAGACCTCTTTTCACGCCAGACTGGATGAACAACTTCATCGTCGGTCAGGTCACGCCCGATATGCTCCAAAATATCAGATACGGGACGTACATTTTCTTCGGCATAATCACCTTTCTTGGGGCTGGGTTCATTGCCTTCCTGGTACCTGAGACAAAGCAATTGTCTCTTGGTGAGTTTTTTTTTTTTTTTAATTCTGCAATCGCAAAATGTGATGGTGCGTTCTAACGAGCTATACAGAGGAAATGGATGTGATTTTCGGCTCGGAGGGCACTGCCATCTCCGACTATGAGCGTCAGGCTGAGATCTCTCGTGAGATTGGTCTCGACGAGGCTCTGGCGCGGTTGACCAATACTGCCCCGACGGAGGTTCATGACGTTGAGGCGAAACAGGCTTGAGGGGTCTTCATTTACTGGAAGCCTTTGCGATTGTCCTTGATGAATTGATAATGTCTACAGAAGGATTCTCCACCTGTCTCGTTCGAATCTAGATGGGATGGGTACCCCTTAGAATTTAAGATTGTGGAATCCTTGTCTTTGATGAATGCAGATTATCTTATCGAACTAGGTAGTCTTAAAGAGTTTTGAGCAGTCGACTGAGGTACATTAAAACAACTGCTAGGGCCAATCTTTGTACTCGATACTGCGGGCATGCAAGCACTGAACTCTTGTTCTCCTCAACAATTGGTCCCTGATTGTGATACCAAAGCCAACGATAGCCATGCTCAAAAAGACAGATCATGGAGCGAGCATTCACTGTCTAGGATGGTCAGCGCAGACGATCGACAAGGAATTCAAACCTGAACCAAAGCGGAGCATAACATACTCAGAGAAATTAACAGAAGGTTTGAAGAGCGGAGAGACCTCACTCCTTTTCATGCTGAAACTTACAATCCACACAGGCCTGAATGCCACAACCCGGGCACATGAGCGTGTAGATTGGCATCCAGCGATGACAAACCTCACATTCGGGACGCTCAAAGTGCTTGACCCAGGACCCAAGGTGGCGGCACTGCTGTGGATCGTTGCCTGTTCTCGGAATCTCTGCATCAGGAACGGTAAGACGGATATTTTCGAGCCAGCCGCAGAAGGTCTCCATGACAATACCTTGAAGTTCAACTCGAAGGTCCTCCTCAGTGTAGCGGCCACTGGGATCATCAAGCTTCTTTTGAAAGTATGGGACGAAGGGAGATAGGACATTGTGGAGGCTTGACCGGTTAACACTGTCGTCGTTGTCGAGCCCCTCAGACTGTTGTTCGTTCTCATCTTCTTGGACAGCTTCATTCTCACTTACAACCTCTGAAAGGTGGGGGTTGGTATTGTAGGATTTGTGGGACGAGCCTGCCTCGCTGAGGTCGTAGAATGTGCCCGTGTCGTCTTCTGCTTTCTGCGCCTCCTCCAGACTAGTTGACTTATTTTCGTAAATCTCAGCACATGCCGCGCGAACGCTCTCCATATGAAAGCGAGACTCGAATTCAGAGTCATTGCTTTGTGCAGTAGCGTAGTCCAAGTCCGATTCACAGGCAGACGGAATATACTCGGAGAGCTGATCATCAGGGCAGAGGGAAGAATCGTCGAAGTCATTGTCCTCCTCCTCGTCGAGCTCTTGCTGGTCTTCAGTCTCCTCTTCGGACACCTCTTCCTGGTAATCGACTCCTTCATAGAGCTCCTGTTGGACCTCAACTTCCTCCTCATAGATGTTTTGTTGCTCTTCGTCCTCCTCCTCATAGACCTCTTGGTCCTCGACCTCCTCATAAAGCTCTTGTTGTTCCTTAGCCTCCTGGTACATTGCCTGATAATATTCTTCCTGCCCGTAGTGCCTAGACTGGGGAGCCCTTCGTGCACACTTGTCCCAGATGTCTTGCTCCTTCCGATTAATACTCTCAGTGTAAAAGTCCCAGTAGTCCGGGTCTTCTTCGAGAACATCCCCGGAGTGAGCGTCCTGTTCGAGAGGTTCAGGCGGATGGTCTTCCCATGAACTTGGATGCAGCTTGCAATTATCCTCTTGTCCTACCCTATTGGCCGCCATCTGAGCACGCATCTGTTCCACCTCCTGCTGCCTGGCAAGGTTCTGTCTGAATTCCTCTTCCGCCTTGAGCATCTGCTCAACCCATTCCATATCCTGTTTAGATTCCTGTTTCTGAGGGCTCACATGTACACTCTGCTCATAGCTGTACATGTAGCGACTATTCTCATCGTACCTCTTGAACGCGGAAGCCGACCAGTGGGAACCGCCTGCACGCGGGAAATTGGTTTCGTGCACGGATATCCTTCCCATCTTGACGAGTTCCAGATCATGTTTCTTGCGGCGGAACGGATCGCGAAGTATTTCCACAGCCTGCTGAATCTGAAGGTCGGATTTTGGTTAGTATGACTGCTTCAGTTCTCGGTATCCTTGCTTGCGGGGCTTGTACCTTCTGGAATTCGATATGGGAGCTCTCCTCGCCACCTGTCTTGTCTGGGTGATGCTTGAGAGCAAGTTTTTTGTAAGATGTATTGATGTCCTTGATGGTTGCATCTGACTTGATGCCCAGAATCTCATAGCAATTCACAACGGTAATGTGAGACATTGTGGGCTCGAGGTGTCGATCCTCATCCGCCTTTCATCACAGAGCAATCAAGTCACGCCTTCTTTTAAGTTTGAAAACTGATGTGACAGCTTGCTGGATGAGAAGGAACAGGAGTTGAAGGGGTATGGATCAATAACAAACAACAACACAACTTCCGGGCCTTCTAGGGAAAGAGGCCCTTAGATACGCACACGATCCTTCAAAATTGAGATGATTTTAAGGTCAAGGAAGATGCCGGTGTCCTGATTGCTGGAGCGTAGTAGTCTGGGATAGATTTTTGAAAGGGGAAGATTGCATTTGGAGATTCGAAGAGCAAACAGAGAGAAATGTGAATTGAGTGTGGATGTTTCCTCTAGTCCAAACAAGGAAGTACAACGACATCATCAGTCAGCGGTTTCGTTTGACCTGAATGTGTAAGAAATGTTAATGATTTCAGAACTTGGAGGCCTGAGACAGTCCATTCAATGTTCATCTCATGTAGAGCACAGAAAAGAATGTTCATATCAGAGTGAAATAGTACGGATCAGCAGCAATATCAAACACAGGATACCTTATTTATGATAGTAAATGTTGCATTAGCAACTATGTGTTAGACAAATGCCAGAATGCACAAAAGAAAGTTAGATTGAGACTGATTTTACAGGCGGATGAAGAACCTAGGTATTGATGAGTAAGTCTACACATATGGCGGCTCCTTCCCACAAAAGCTTTACGAAAGCTTCTACATGTCCTCACTGGCAGTGGCACCAGTGATAATCTCGACCAGTTCACCGGTAATGGCGGCTTGACGCTGACGGTTGTACAGAATCTGGAACCTAAGAAGCTGTTAGTCTATGGATGCAGGTCTTAAACAAGGAGGGTAATTACTTGTTGATCATTTCACCAGCGTTCTTCGAGGCGTTCTATACAGCGATGCAAGTTAGCTGTCAACTCTATACTTATCGCTCAAACACAAGAGATACTTGCCTCCATGGCGTTACGACGAGCCTGACTATGCGTTAGCACTAGCTTGTATTTCTTATTAGGATCTCAAGCGCTTACCGAAATCTCACAAGCGTGGCCTTCAGCCATAGCCCAGTACAGGCTGTTGGCAAGAGCATATTCACGGAGGTTGGCCAGGGCAGAGTCATCAACCTCGAAGGTGGAAAGGTTGGCTAGTCGAGCAAAATCAGCACTATGACTCCAGTGAAGACTTAACGAAGTACTGACCGGACTTGGTGATAGCCTCCTCGGAGTAAGCGTCAACGGTGGTGGCCTCGTAGCTCTGAGCGTTGAGGAACTTGTTGTAGATGATCTTAACGCTAGCATAGTCGGTGGGCAGCTGAGCAATCTGATCGGCAATGACCTGAGCATCAGCGAAAGTAGGGATGTCCTTGCAGACGTTGGCGAAGCTCATGACGATGACATCGGCGTTGGATCTGGACAGCTGAGCCTTGGCCTTCTCTCCGAGGATGACCAGGTCGGCGTTGGGGTTCTCCTGAAGGAGACGACGAGTAGCCTTGCTCAGACCGGAGTGAATACCACCGCAAAGACCCTTGTCGGAGCTGGCAACGACGAGTAGGGTCTTCTTGTCCTCGAGGGGCTTGGTTTCGGCGTTCTCGAAGACCTTGTTCGAGGTCTGACCGTAGACGCGAGAGTCATCCATAGCCTTCTGGGCGCGGGTAAGCCGGGTAGAGGCAACGATCTTCATCGTATTGGTAATCTTCTCAATGTTCTTGATGGACTTCAGACGGCCCTCGATTTCACGCAGAGTCGCGAAGTTGGCGGCGTTGGGGGGCGCAGTGCTTCCAAGAATATCAGCATCTCGTATCCACCAATTTCCTTAACATGTTCGTCTCCAATTCCATCGCTCTCTAATATAGGGCTGGCTAGATGATCGATTGACGTTGGGGGTAGGGAGAGGAGCGTTTGTATGGTCGGGTTATGGACATCCGGAAGAGAAACTCACCGGGTCAGAGTAGCACTGCCAGCCCGAACGGCCGGACGAACAGCACGAGAGAACATGGCGAACGTAAAGTGATATTGACCTGGTCGAAATAAAGAGCGGAGGGGGAGCCGCGAGGTCAATCGAGGGCGGGTGATGAGAATCCTATGCTATAGCGGGAAGAGAAGTCGTTCACTTTTGAGGTTCGACTCCTGTTTCTGTTCGTTGTTCCGACAGCCGGCAGGACGGGAATCCAGCCGCACTAAACCTATAAGAGTAATTCTGTGCGGGTAGTCGAACAGACCTGAAGCGCAACACACACACAGAGTAGGCCCAGCACGTGATGCAACCAAGCCCCCAAACTTCCGGCCACAAGGCACTCAGGCATCCAGGCATCCACACTTTGTGGATTCCTGACCAAAGAGTCATGTAATTTTCTTGTAGCCTCAGGCATCAATCGTAAACTCCCAACACGAGTGGTCGTTGGTCCGGAGAAACGTGAGAATCGTCTCGGCGGCGGCCTCAGGCCCCCAAAATGACCAGGCCTCGTTTTCCAGGTTCCATTTCATTCCTTCTCTGCCCTCTCTTCTTCTCCTCAACCTTACTTTACTTTTCTCTTGTGTTTCCCTCCTTGTTGCGCTTTCTCTGACTTCTCCTTTCTTTCAAGCCATTGACATTGTACAATATTCTCCCCTCAACATCCTTTCATTCTTCGCATATTCATCGTTAAAGGTCTCATTGACCTCATCATTTGGTCAAGCGCCGTCTCTGTTGTTCAGACTTGGCAGACGACCAGTATCGAGTCTCTGCGTATCTCCGCCCCGTGTTTACCTGCATCTTCAATCCTCGCACCGACATTTCCCTGCTCAGCGGCTCGCAATCATGAGCTCCTCGGAAGATGATACGCCACTCGTCAGAGCAAATGGTCGTTCCACAGGTGAGTTCTCTTCATCGTTGCGTCACATTGTGTTGGCTTTTCGCAACCCTTCGCACCACCCTGCTTCCTCTCATTTCTCACTTTGTTTTCTCCCTCAACCTGCTCACTCGTGTACAACTATTCGACTCAATCTGACCTTTCATGCGATCTCAGCTACCTCTACGGACGTGAAAATGGAGGATACGCCTGAGACCAACGGTTATGTCGAGCCTGGCGTTTCTCTTCGCTTTGGACCTGTCAAAAGTGCGGGAGATGTTGATATGCAGGATGTTCCGGATGCCACTGCCGGTATTGCAGGCAAGAGAAAGGCGCGGACAAGTGTCGGCCAAAGGAAATCCTATGCGGAGCCAGAGAGCAGCGAGGACGAAGATCAGCCCTTGGTACGCCGAATCTCTTTACGCCATCTCCCTCGTTTTCCCTAGGTTGCGACGCCTTTGTCGCTTTTTGGTTTCAGCGTCTGACCGTTCGACAGAGCAAGCGCCGTCGCATGTCCATTAAGCACGAAGATCCTGAGACCGACGAAGATGTGCCCCTAGCACTCAATGGAAGGAAGCTTCCCAAGGCTTCCGAAACCGCTATCGGTGCCGAGGAATCCGACTCCGATATTCCAATCGAGCGAAAGCTCGTGTCCGAAAAGAAGAAAATTCAGCAGAAGGCAGACAAGGAGGCCAGGGCCAGCCGGAAGAGCGAGGCATCACAGGCTGCAAAGGCGACAGCTGCCAGCAAGAAGAAACAGGCTAATGGTGTGAAGAAGGAACCTGTCGATGAGAAGAAACCGGCAGTCAAGAAGACAACCAAACAAGTCAAAGCAGAGCCGGCAGCTTCTGCCAGAAACGGGAAAGCGAAGGCGACACCTGTCAAGAAGGAAGAAAGTACAGAAGCTGAGGAAGGTGAAGAAGAGGAGGAAGAGTACCGATGGTGGGAGGACCCGACTAAGGGTGACGGGACTATCAAGTGGACTACCCTCGAACACAACGGCGTTGTTTTCCCTCCTCCCTACGAACCTCTACCAAACGACGTCAAAATGAAATACGACGGCATTCCGGTCACTCTCCACCCCGAAGCCGAAGAAGTGGCGGGATTTTTTGGTAGCATGCTGAATGCGACCCAACATGTGGAAAATCCAGTCTTCCAGAAGAACTTCTTTATGGATTTCAAAGACATCTTGAAAAAGACAGGTGGAGCGAAGGATCCAAAGGGCAACAAAATCGAGATCAAGGAGTTTTCGAAATGCGATTTTCAGCCGATCTTTGCCTACTACGAGGCCAAACGAATTGAGAAGAAGAATCTTCCTCCGGCTGAGAAGAAACGTCTAAAGGCTGAGAAAGATGCTGCTGAAGCGCCATATATGTACTGTGTCTGGGACGGTCGTAAGCAGAAGGTTGGCAATTTCCGAGTTGAACCGCCGGCGCTGTTCCGTGGCCGTGGCGAACATCCTAAGACTGGTCGTGTGAAGGCACGAGTCCAGCCGGAGCAGATCACTATCAACATCGGAAAAGATGCCCCTGTTCCTCCGCCACCTGAAGGTCATCGCTGGAAGGAAGTCAAGCACGATCAAGAGGGAACATGGCTCGCTATGTGGCAGGAGAACATCAACGGCAATTACAAATATGTGATGCTTGCTGCCAACTCTGACGTTAAGGGCCAGAGCGACTACAAAAAATTTGAGAAGGCGCGCGAACTCAAGAAGCACATCGACCGCATTCGCAAGGACTATCAAAAGGGCTTGAAACACGAGCTCATGGTTGAGCGGCAGAAGGCAACAGCTGTCTATCTCATTGACCAGTTTGCTCTTCGTGCGGGTAATGAGAAGGGTGAGGACGAGGCTGAAACTGTCGGATGCTGCTCTCTGAAATATGAGAATGTCACTCTCAAGCCCCCAAACAAAGTTATCTTCGATTTCCTGGGTAAGGACAGTATTCGGTTCTATGACGAAGTTGAGGTCGATCCTCAGGTCTTCAAGAACCTGAAAATCTTCAAGAAACCCCCCAAGAAGGAGGGAGATGAGATCTTCGACAGGTTAACGGTGTGTGCTCAACTCGGTCTTTCCGTAATGATGATGATGGTTAAGATGCTAACTTTTTCAAGACATCTGCCCTGAACAAACACCTTTCGAATTACATGCAGGGCTTGACCGCCAAGGTGTTCCGTACTTACAACGCTTCGTACACTATGGCCACGCTCCTTAAGGACATGAAAGCAACAGGCAATGCCGCAGAGAAGGTCAAGGCATACAACGACGCGAACCGCAGAGTCGCCATTCTCTGCAATCACAAGCGGACTGTTGCCGCATCACATGCCAACCAGATGGAGAAGATGAGCGAGCGTGTAAGTCTGTCCTTTAAGACGTTCATAATGATGATTGCTAATCCCAAGGTTGTGATCAGATCAAGGGACTCCGTTACCAAAGATGGCGATTGAAGCGACAGATGCTTGACTTGGACCCTAGTCTCAAGAAGAAGAAGGGCGCCAAGTTCTTTGAGCTGGACGAGGACATGGATTTGGAATGGGTGAAGGAGCACCAAGCCTTCCTAATCGAAGAGCAGCGACAGAAGATTAAGAAGAAGTTTGAGAAGGAGAATGAGAAGCTTGTTGCGGAAGGAGAGAAGGAAATGAAGGCCAGCGAGCTCGAAAGCCGGCTCGAGGCGGCCAAGGAGATGGAGAACAGGTTCAAGAAAGAAAATAAGACGGGCAAAGTCGAAGCTGAGGGCAAGAGCCCGAGTGTCGAAAAGATCGAAGCAGCCATCACGAAGCTCGAACAGCGCATTGAGACAATGGAGCTACAAGCTCAGGACAAGGAAGAAAACAAGGAAGTCGCTCTGGGAACTTCGAAAATCGTGAGTCGCCCATCCTCTACCCCCATGATCATGAGATGCGCCGGAGTATCGACTGACATTTCTTAGAACTACATCGATCCTCGTCTTACAGTCGTCTTCAGCAAGAAGTTCAATGTCCCCATCGAGAAGTTCTTCTCCAAGTCCTTGCGGGAGAAGTTCGAATGGGCCATCAAATCAGTCGACGAAAACTGGGAGTTCTAGATGCCGTCATTTAAGGCCGTTCAAGTCGATCCTCGCCTTGTATTGGTTCATGAATTTATCTTTACGTCTCAGCATTCTTTATAGCGAATAGACGGAGTGCTCCATAGCATATTCTGAATTTTGAAGCCTTTCCTCGCCACAATACTTGCTTGGGAAGCCCTGTCTATCGTCCTGCTCACTCAAGCAATGTGCTTCGGGCGGTAGGAGAATTTATAGGGTTCATCCAATGCTTGCTTCTTGATTTGGATCTCTGCTTTTGCTCTTTGATTGCGTCTGCTCGCAGAGGTTGGTGACCTGGTTTGCCGGCTGGGTGACTTTGTTCCACCAATCTGATATCATTCAAAAATGATAGATCATTACAGTTGTCGATAAATCTAGAGAGAGTACACGATCTACAATATATATGCTTGTGAAGATCACTCATTTGACTTGCAAAGAGGAAGTGTGCCATTTTCCAAGATCACAAACCCGTGTCACAGGAGTCCTGTAATACCTCACCATGCAAGAAACACAAATGGAACGAAATAACATTATTATACATTTTCATCTAGCAATGCGGTCCGAGTCAGATGCAGGCATCAATGGCAAAGAAACATGTTGGCCATGTTCGACAACGAAGAGTAGCAGAAATGTACAGTAAAGAAGCAGACGGGAAATTCCAGCGCAGCCAAAGTGCATATGTTATGTTATGTACACCCAAGTCTAAATGTTCATGAGGGTCATGAGCAGAAGAAGAAGCAGCACTCTCTGAAGCAAGGAAGATGATGAAGTATGCAGGTGGATACGAAGCGGATATCACGAACATGCCGGTGTTGACTGTCGCGAAGCTGGAGGTTGAAGAAAAGAAGAGTAGAAGAGGAAAGTTCAATTAAAGAGAAGAAGGTGTCAGAAACGGAAATCCCTCGTTTGTGGTTGAAGCTGACTAGGAATTCCTGGCAAGATGGCTATGTGGTGCCTGACACTCTTTTCGAGCGTCGAATCTCAGGGTCATCTTGTGGTGGTCTTGGAGAGAAAAAGCTCGGTGGACCCGGCGATGCTTTTGGAGGTTGGGTGATTGCTCAATAACAGGCTACGGGCTCTATGGCCACCAGCCCATACGTTTGTAGCTCTCGACCATGGCCCGGACTCCGTCCGCATCAAAGCGTTCTCGCGTTGGCTTCCAACCGGTTGTTGTTTCGAACAAGGTGCCATCAATCGACATATCCTGGTCCTTGATGACATCTTTCTCGAGGAAGGGGCTGATCGGCCCAGGACGTGTGATGCCCGTTTTCTCCAGCAGCTCTGCCCAGCCCTGCAAACTCACCTCATTCATGTCATCGACAACATCGTCAAGATTCAACTTGGCGAGTTGAGATGCCAGCGATCCGAGGAACGAGCATTTGAGCCCGAAGACCGTGGACAGAGCCTCCGCAACATGTTCCTGGCGAGTGTCGCCGTGGTCGACGACGTTGAAAGCAATCGGGACGGAGTCGTCAACGGTGGCCGCCCTCCATTCGGCCGCCTTCCACAGAGCGCTGGCTGCGTCTTTTACGTAGAGCGTGTTAACCTTTAGGTTCTTGGTGTAGAGAAGTTCCAGATCCGTTTCCATGTCCAGGTGTACCCGCGCCAGGCAGATACCCATCGCGAAATAACCCGAGTCGTATTCACCGTAAACGTGTGGAAGCCGCAACAGACAGTAGTTGAGACCCGGAATCTTCTTCAGCTCTTCCGAAGCCTTCAATTTCCATTTGGCAAGACGGTGCCAGGGCTCGAGCTTGTCGTTCTCTTTTCGAGGGGAGGAGCCAGGCTTGTACACATGAGCGGTTGAGCACTCGACGTAGGAACGGATGCCTCGACGAGCCACTTCGCGGCCCAATGCCACCGTAAGATTATAACTTCGTAGTTCGTAGACGTCATCTGGCTGAGAGTGCCGTGTCTCACCACCGCAGTTGATCACATAGTCGAATTGTTCTCCGTTTGCACGGTCAAATATCCGCGGGAAATGCTCTTTACACCACATCAGACGACCGTCAGCAGTAATTTAGAGCAAAATATGCGATGAAGTGGTCACTCACGCTCCCGACTAGCGTCTGCTTGAACGAACTTATCTTTAGAGCATGCCTCCTCGAATTCGGGTGCCAACCAGGCCAGCTGAGGAAGGACCTTGTCCACAAGTCTGACCTCCGATGCGAGGTTGTTTTCATGAATGTACAGAGCTAGATGACGACCGATGAATCCTAGAGGGTTTTACGAGTTATAGGTCAGTGGTCCTTCCCTTTTTACCCCTTTCCTGGCATAAGAATCGAGATCGTATCGCGCATACCTAATCCTCCGACAATTAACACAGCAGGCTTTGTCCCTTGGTCGCTCGCCATGATCGTATGCGACGGTACTTCAGAAACACGCTTAGATAGTATCTCTGCTCGCTTTCCTCTGACCTCGACTGTCTAGTCAATTGTAAACCAGAATCGAATCAAGTGAAATGTTTTCAATCGAGCTGGTTAAAGATTCAACGCCCCGCACCCAAGTCCGACAAGCCAAAAGAATGCGGGGGGAATATTCAGAAAAGGGGGAGGGGAAAAAGAGAAGGAAAATGATTAGAGAAGAGATTAAGTATCAGTCCGCTAACGATGAAGGTGTTGACGAGTCTAAGTGAGGACGACAAGCCTTTTTTCTTTGTCTGGTTCTTGACAGTTCCAGGAAAGAAAGCAGAAAAGAAAGGGAAAAGGAGATGCCAACGTGCAAACACGAGGGCGACTCAAGATGGTCACTTGGGGGCAACCATTTTGGGACTAAGGAGACGCTTTGATGAGCCGGAGCGTATCAGCTTTAATGGAGTCGAACCTAATGGCCCCGGCCTTTGAAACAGCCTCCTCTGATCTGCTGTCGATGAGTTGCACCACGCTTGTAAATTGCTTGCTTTCGCAATGAATCAGATGGTTCATAATGAATTAAAGGTAGCATCATTCTTCGTTCCAACCGTTCTGTGTTCTGTGGCGTGGCAGATCGCCTCGACATAAAGAGTTGAAGAAGATCACCATGATGACGGCATCCCATCCTTCTGCCTCTCTTCTGGAACTAGATTGACTAAATCTATCTACGGTATGACCCGAACCAAATCCAAGGAACCAGCAATCATCTTGTTGGTACATGGTAGACCAGTACATGCTTCAATATTATTCCTCCTCTATGCTCTGACTTACTGACTCTCCCTCGTTTTGTCCAGTTGCAGAGCCATTGACAAATGCATACCTACCGGGTATGAGGATCAACTTCATCTGCGAGAGATTTTCTCACAAATAAAAACAAAATGATGATAGTCACGAACATGGACCAACAGAAAAAGGTGGAGGGCCTTTCGCATTTCCCACCCGAACAAACTCCGTTAGCGCTACGTCTAGAAATTTCGCCAGCACAGTGGGGATATCCGCTGTTCAGCATAACCAATATCTGCTTGGTCTCTGCAGAGAACCCAGGAAATGATTGATCATCTCTTCCCCTGCCAAGCACGCAGTGTGGGACGCCCTCCGTTCGTCAGGGACACCGTCCGATCATAGTTCCGCCTCTAAGTGGGTTTGCTCCCAGGAGGTACGAAGCCACGCGCCCCAAAGAGCAATGGTCGCGCAGAGAGGCGCAAGAGAATACTGGCTGGTTTGGATTGTTGGTCACGATCACTGTGAGAGACCGAGGGACTATTCCAGATTGCGAGACATAAATCCCGTTTGGGCAGATGAAGCCGATCGTTTCGGGGTATGGGATGGATGATCGACGTTCGTTCATTTGCATACTACTTGTCCATTCGCAACTAAAGATCGAGCGTCTGAAGTAATAGCTAGTTATTCCTGGAGCAATCTGAATTGGTTCCTCGACCCTCGTAAACATGCGCTTGACTTCACTAAGCCTTGACCACTTGAGCACTCGCTGGCGGAGGGACTACAAAAGCCACTATTGAAAATACCAAAAGCTTGCGCAGACATGTCCGGACTCCAGACTGCAGAGCCTAAAAGGCCCATCATCCTAGGCTATTTATTGCTATCGCTCTATTTCCCACATGGTGCTCAAGCCACCGCTGGGGCAATCCAAATCCCGCAATGAATGATTATCATTCAGAGCAACAAGGCAGGCATTTCTCACTCTGGTTCCCCTCCATTTGCTTCCATTTGCTTCCATGTCCGAGTCAAGAGTTGCGAAAGGAACTTATGTCTAGATAAGGGTTCCGCATAGACAGGGTCAGGGGACAACATGTAGCATCACAGCGATGTGGAATCGCTGCGTTCCACCCTGACTCTGCTCTTCACTTTTGACTCTCCATGCTGTCCGAAGTTCCCGCATGACTAGTTCTAAGTCCTCGTCCCTACCCTGGCGTATCCGTATAAAGAACTCTGACCAGTCGAACTTAACCGACGCCGCTACAACGGCTTGTGGTGGAGGACTGCTGTCCCACTTTGAGATCTCCTTGTTCAGTTGAGCGCTAGGATCCCATTCGTGGATGTTGCATTCCTCCGCCATGCGTGCTAGGAAGGATGCTGCGGATTGAAAAATCTGGAAAGGGACCCAAACAGGCGCCATGTCCGGCTGGTTTGAGGCAGATACCAGGAACTTCGTCTGCTGCTGTAGTGCGTCTTCGGACATCCGCGCTGTGTCTAAATTGCCTGTTGCAGTGAATCTTGAGTGGTTGGTTATCAACGAGTTCGTTTTCGGGGATCCAGAGTAGTCAGAATGGTTTATGTTTCTTGGTGCCTCATTCAGGCTGGCCGGGTTCTGTGTTCTCATGATGCTATCGGCGGTGTCATTGATTGAGCTGAACGGCCTAATGGCCCTGGTATCTGCACTTCTGAGTCGTGTGGGCGAAGCTTCAAGATCATCAGGGGCTCTCCTTTTCCCTAGACGGCCATTGCTTTCGCCAATCCTGGACGATAAACTTCCTGCCAGTCCATTTGTAGGAACGAGGCTCGAGGAAGACAGCGTTTTGGCAGGCGCATCGCATGGGGTTTGAGGAGTCTGGGTTGCCCTTCTTGTCAGACATCATATCGAAACACCGAATCAAAAGAGCACATTCATTTCACTGACCATATTAGCCTTGAGGGCGCTTCGAGCCTTCTTCTGTAGCAGCATCACAATCACACGCACTATCCTACCACGGCATCAAAGCAGTCAGTCAGCGGCGACCCAACATATAGACCGAGTACTTACTCTTTCTTCCTCTCCGGGTAGAGACAAAGAGAAGTCGGATCCGCTCGAGAATCCTCCATAAGGAACCTCTCTCTATTCCGCTTCGTACCCCAATACAGCGTCCCATACAGGTCCAAGAAGCTCTCAGCACACGACCTCCGCTCAGTTTCAGATTGCTCCAACATTCCCCAGTCAAACCCGAATTGCTCTGTGTGTTCGGTGAGCCGTGACAGGAATTCCTTGTGATATTGGTCTTTCAAATCGAGAAACAATGTAAAATCGCGGTATCGCATGTTGAGGCGCAGAACACCCTCGTCCAGAGCTTCTTCCATGGCATTCTTCTCGGTATGTCCGATAGATAAAGTTCTCTGGCTCCTTGTTTTGGAGGCCATATTTCGTGTTCTTAATGTGATCGTGATCAGTTTAGTCTTCGGGCCGGCAAGAGGTGAGCATTGAATGAGAGCGTGGGATGCATTCCTCTCGGGAAGAGTGTGGTCAAGGCACAAAGGTGTGAATGTGAAGTGATGAGTGTGTTGAGTTGATTCATGTGTTGGACTGTCTTAGTCGTCGGTCCAAAATCCAACTCTTTTTCGCACTCTCCACAAATTCACAAGAATTGATGTTTGCAAGCTTGTTTAATTTATGCAGGTGATTGCTATTGCAGGCAAGATATTTAGCTGTGCTTTCTTACTCCCTATGCTTTGTGTGCGGTAATGCCTTTTAGAGTGAATGAGTTTCTTTTACTCTTCAGAATACCATGCATCGTTATAAGCCAGGATTAGACTTGAGAAAATGAGCTCGTAGCTTTTAAGACTAAGATAGTGAGTGCTTTGATCAGAATGAGTTATCAGAGCTATGTAGTATCATGGTCATCATTATATAGCGAAACGCTTTCAGAAAGTAAAGCATAACCTGACCAAGCTGAACAGCTTAATCTGTGTACAGGAAGATTCCTTCAAAAGGTTGCTCAGCGCAAAGTACAAGAGTAGACATTGGTCTTTGACTCCATTACTCTGCCCCCAGATATTTCAAAGAGTTTTTGAGTTCTTTGATCGCCGTATTAACATCATCAAATGTCAACGCAGACACAGCCCAGCGGGCATGCTTTTGAGCTTGGGCAATGGCTTGGTCATCAATCCCGTGTGAATTGCTTTGACTTGAAGCTGAAACTGTGGGTACGGCCGCTGGTGCTGGTTGCTGGACCGGGCGTGAGACTACCGGTACCGGTGCTGTATCGGGTTGTGCAGGTGTTGAAGGAGCCCAGGTACTTGGCTTGGGATGATTATAGAAAGAGCTGGGTTGGTGAAACGTAGCTGGAGGACTTGCAGGAGGAAGGTCGGAAGGAGGAGGAAAGGAGTGGAACGAATTAGAAGCAGCGGGATGATGAGCGCCCAGGTTCGAAGGTGTGTCTGGGAGATTGGGGATCGACGAAGAGGAGGCAAACGTCACTGGAGCTGAAGGAAGATTTAGGGTCGAGCCTTGCTCGCCAGTAGGACCTGTTTCTGGAGCAGGTGTCCGTGGAGCGCTTGTTGGAACATCAGGTATGGTGAACGAATCAATCGTACGCTGCGGCCGAGGAGCCGACGAAGATCTCGACGGGTGCAACGATTCGTCCAGCGATGACTGCCGTGCCATAGCTCTCTCGGCACGCTCCGATTCATCAGGGACCTCCTCCACGGTTGGTTGCTGCGGCTGCGAGACAAGATCTGCCTGCGCCTCAAGATCATCTTCGGTTACTGTCGGTCCTTCTGTCTCGTCGTCTTCCTTGACAACCGGGTTTGTTGCGTTGGGATCCTCTCCGGCCTTGATCGCCTTCACAATTCTCAGCGCATGATACTTGGCAAACTTGATTTTCGCAGCAATTTCGGGTTCGAGTGGGTTCCAAATTTGACATAATTCAAGAAACGTAGCGGCGGCCTGAAAAGTGTCTGCTGTTTGCCTGCAACCCGTCAATCACAATCCAATCTTGAGGTTCGTCCATGACTACTCACTTGGTCACTTTGTTGGCCCTCATAGTCGTATCCGCCCGGTTGAAGACCTCCAAGCCGAACTGCTCCACGTAGGCATTTGCCGCGACTGCATCGATCACTGTATCATTATCCGAGTTTTCATTTCTGAACTTTGTACCATAACATGTCAACATTCAGTTACACTATGAAATCGCTCCAGGGGGTCCCATTGCTCGACGTACTTGTTCCAGCTTCTCCATCAGATCCATCGCGTAGAGTTCGACTTCATGGTCCGATCTGTGCAATCCTCTCTCAATTATTTGGTTGGCTATCCAGTAGTTACCTGCATTCGTAAAGTTATGTGTCAGCGTAGGTGTCTCGAAAGTACAATCGCACGGCACTCACACCAGTAGGCAACGACGGGCTTCACCCGCTCAATTTGGGCCGCTCTGGCCGCGAAACGCCCAATGTCCGCAGACTTGAGACTAGCAGGAATGTTGCTCATCATTGATATGAATAGATTAAGCTCAGCAGCCGTATGTGTATGGAGAAATCGGGGATTGTTGGGGTGGAGGAGCGGGACGCATGAGCAAAGCGGGGATGACGTTGAAGCTCCAATTTAATGTTGTCGGTCACCGTACCGAGCCTGGTGGAAATTGAACTACAACCGTAAACGGACTGCAGAGACATGCATTATACACAGTATGCTCATTTAGGATTTTCCAAACTACAATTCAAGAGAACCATATAATTTGCATGTCAAATTGATGGTTTTCAATCATTATTTTCATATCTCGTTACTTGTACTATCGTACGGCGTCACGCAAAGGTCTCACACTCATCAACAACCCCGCAGACCTAGACAACGTTGCCAAATCTGGTGTTCAAGCATCTTCAACAAACCATTCTCCGATCTCGACTCGCTCTTCTGCCAAGGCCTCAACCTCAAAGTGATCTTCTACCTGACCTCCAGGACCTCCAATCCTTTCAAGGACAATCCACACACCACGGCTGTCCTCAAGATCTGGATGCAGGTCGAAGTCTTCAATACGTACTCCAGATATGGCATCGCTGTGATCTCCGTCTTCTGAAGTTGCCAGAACCTCCTTGTAAGGACCTTGGCCCAGTTCAATTGTCATCAACACTGGTGAAGGGCCAACGGGATGACTCCCGATCGTGGAACGGCGACTGCGCGCAATAAGCTTGATTCGGGTAAGTCGCGGGACCTGCAAAGGCGCAAGCATCCTGTCTCTTCCCGGTGGCAAGACGCCAATATCTGATATCACTGCTCGCCGTCCTGCTGCTTCGGGTGCAAGGGGCTTGACCTCGCATGGAACCATAGATGAGACCCAAAGTGTGAATCGGCCAAGTTGGTCGGGAGCGAATGTGGAACAAACAATCGTGTACACACCCTTATCCAGGTGTCTCTTTTCAGCAAGAGCCGCTCCACGACGATAGTCGCCGCTATCAGTGATAATGTCGCGGTTGCGAACTCTAGTCACACGCTTTCCGTTCGAAAAGAACAACTTGGCATGTATTGCAAGGTCGGTGTCGGACGATTCCAACAAAATGGAAATATCGGTCGTATTCGATAGCGTCAATGTGAACTGCGGATTCGTTGGATACCGAGCTGATTCTGCATTGCCGCCTGCCGTCGAAGGCATCCAGGAACTCTGGACCTTACTCACACACATATATTTATTCTGTGATGGTGCGATATGCACAGGCGAGATTGAGAGAGCGGATAGTGTGAAATTTTGACTCAAAGTGGGCAGCGATTCCTCAGAGACAACTGCAGTATAAGTTGTTCTCGGCGGCATCTCTAGCCTCATCAGGGTGTTGGGTGAGTCCACGTAGGGACCCCGATGAAGAGCACCATCACTTAGAGAAACACGCTTACCATCCGCATTGAATACGTAAATGCTAATAAACCCAGCTTGAGCGTTCTCAGATAAAGAATAGCCGGGATGATCAATCGTTCTGAAATGCTTGCCGAGGAGCAGCCAGACAGTACCTCCTGTTTCGGAGGTTACTGCAAACTGGGGATTCTTCACGAAGCAGCCCGGAACCCCCTTTCCAGCTGCGAGGTCCCATGTAAAATGGATATCTTGGCGATATTTGAAGAGTCTGGGACTCCAATTCAGATAAAGGTTTTCAAAGTTTTGCAGGACCACCTCGCAGTCCATCCAGAACGTCCCAGGAGAGAGAGACGACCGGTCATGCGGCGCGTTTGACTCAAGGGCATTCTCGGTGCTTCCATCAGCCGTGTGGACTCCTGCCCATGGGTTCTTCACTAACATTTGGCGACGCCCCTTGAACTCTTTCATGTCAAGAATCGCATAATCATGCTCACTGACCAAGCCCAGTTCTTCCTCTTCCCTCTCGGTTAGCTTCCCAGTGCCGATAGTCAACAAGACATCGCCAAATTGAAACGACCTAAAGAGACGCTTCCATATTTGATCGCTAGTCACATCCTCATGATGTAGGAAGACTTGTTCGGGTATCCAACCCGTCAGTACCCACAGGTCTGTTCCAGAATTACTCCCGGGAAAGTCATAGCCCCCTCTAAGCTTTAGGTACGCCTTTTCCACGAGCGCGGGCCACAGAAAGTTGGGGTTATTTCTATCGATAACGTAAAGTGACCTTGAGGTCTTCGACGATGGCAAGCGGTCATCGATGACTACCTTTCTGAAGCATCCGTTGAAATAGAAACGAAGAATGTATCGTCCTGAAGGTGAAGCCTTGGGGTGGCTTGTGTCATACTCGCAGGGATAAATCAGAGGGAGATAACGCTACTTCCATGTCAGAGCCTGAGACACGAGTCATCAACAGTCGGAGGGATTACCTTGTCAAGGCCACGTTCTGACCGCGAGGTTGTAGCGCAGAGACTGGCGACAACAGAGCAGTCTGTCAAGACGTCTTGTACAAGATCAGTATTCTCTGGTACGGACATTACGGACGTTTCCCCGCCTGCATGCTTCGCCAACAGCTCGGAAGGCCGCTTCCACCCATCAAATATGTCCTTCTGTTTGTCAGAAAGATGGAGGTCAGGCTTGTCACTAGCTTGTGTTAACAGTCATCCAGACACTACATGTAGTAAAAACTGCATGAACGTACATGAATAATTGCCCTCCCTCACTAGGTTCGAATTCTTCTAGACTCGGAGGCCCCGCCCATGGCGGAAAGATAAAGCCATTCAGCTTGGCCCCTTCAAGTAAGATGATCTCTTCACGAGTTGTGAGCGTGCGCGTAGAGACTGGTTTCTGTAGTTCCGCTGCATGTCTGTCATGGACTCGGATCGCGGATCGCCAATCCTTGGCTTCTTTGATTTTCTCTGCTCTGGAGAGCCATTCCTTGCATTTCACATCCAACGACTGCTTATCTTGAGTGGTGGCTGCCAGAGACAAAGCTTTCATATAATGCTCAGCGGCGTCAATAGCAGCCTCCAGGGCTTGTCTTTGAGAAGTAGCTGCAGATACATCTCGTTCCGCTTTCTAATCACTGGTTAGTCGAGGGGGTGCCTGCTGGTTAAGTCGAAAGAGTGGAAACTATCTACCAGAGCTTGAGCAATCAGGGTCTTTTGCGAAGAGCCGTGGGGTCTAGACATCCTGCCCCACGAGGGGTAAGAATTGTTTGCTGAGCGTCTGTATGGGTGTAGCCAGATCTACTATGCGTCACGGCCTGTCACCCTTGCAACGAGCATCCGCGAGACATTAGGCAAAGATCAGCTAGCAAAAGCCACCTATCAGAGTACGGAGGGATCAAAACGGTTGACTCTGCTTGTGACCGATCCGAGGGGTCGCAGGGAAATCTCCGATCGTGACATCCGAGGTCAACACTGTCCCGCGATGTGTTGTATCTCTGACGGGTTTCCGATTGGCGGGTAGTTATTTAAATAGAGGTGGAATCAGGAAATGGGTATGCGATGACCTTGACGGTCTTTGAGAGACAGAGAAAATGCCCTTGTCTCGCTAGTAGTGAATGGTAATTTGCTCCTTAGGTCGAACGTATGACGATGATAATAATGATGATAGTGCTGAAGCATGTAACCTTGAAAGCTACCTATGTACGGAGTAGATAGATAGCGTATGGTTCGGCGGGGAGGAACGGGAATGCGGCGGGCGGTGAAGGCGGCAGACAGAGAACACAGTGGACCAAACACTGGACACTAGCAACAGAGATACCTCGGCTCATTTCGTCATGCGCGGTCCACCGAGGTGCTGGGTACTTCCGTACTACTACTGTACTGTCAGTACGGAGTATCTAGTAGATACCTACCTACCTACTTACTTGTTTCTTCTCTTCAGACAATCTCGTTGCATTCCCTTTTTCATACTTGGACTGATATGCGTCCAGTGCGTTCGCTTTCCTCTGCCTACTGAAGGATAACGGCGTTGCGATTAATTGTCATCTTCCCACCCCACCCAGAATTATCTCTCTCTCTTTGCCAATTATTACTTCGCCCAACCTTCAGTTGGAGATACCGAAGTGAATAGAGACTGAGTCTTTTGACTTTTTCTCTCCTTTTGTCCTCCATACCTCCTTCTTCCCTCAACCTGTCTTGAAGAATCACATATCGGGGTACAATTTAGCTCGTCGCAGACAATGACGGGCCAATCCAAAGCCATGCGTCTTTCCCCCTGGGGAAGTGCTGTTGCGGGTGCAACTGGCGCAGTTCTCGCGAATGCGATCGTATATCCGCTAGATATGTACGTCGTTTTCTCTTATAGTTGCAGAATCTGAAGGTTACGAAGCTAACACAAAAATGAATTGATCTACAGAGTCAAGACGAGACTGCAGGTGCAGGTGAAGAGCGACAGAACCGATGGATCAGACGGAACGGTGCACTATGAATCGACCTTGGATGCCATCAACAAAATTGTGGAGAGCGAGGGAATTGAGGGTCTATATTCTGGAATCGTTGGGTCCTTGATCGGTGTTGCATCCACCAACTTCGCCTACTTCTACTGGTACAGCGTCGTTCGCTCCCTCTACATGGCATCTGATCGGGTGCCGAAGCCTCCTGGCACCGCTGTTGAGCTGAGTCTGGGTGCCGTCGCGGGCGCTGTTGCTCAGATTTTCACTATTCCGGTCGCAGTCATTACAACCAGACAACAAACACAACCGAAGGGGGAGAAGAAAGGCTTGATCGAGACGGGTAAGGAGGTTGTCAACAGCGAGGATGGCTGGACTGGTCTGTGGAGGGGTCTCAAGGCCAGTTTGATTCTCGTCGTCAACCCGGCAATCACATACGGAGCCTATCAGCGCCTGAAGGACATAATTTTCCCAGGGAAGAACAGTCTCAGACCTTGGGAAGCTTTCCGTAAGTTACGCACGTCATTCGACTGTGGTCGCCGCTTGAAAACTAATTGGTATTTCAGTTCTCGGTGCACTTTCAAAGGCTCTTGCCACCATTGCAACTCAACCACTGATCGTTGCGAAGGTTGGTCTTCAGTCTAGGCCACCCCCAGGTCGCGAAGGAAAGCCCTTCAAGACCTTTGGCGAAGTCATGCGTTATATCATTGAAAAAGAAGGAGCTCTTTCCTTGTTCAAGGGCATTGGACCCCAAATTACCAAGGGACTTTTGGTACAAGGTCTCCTGATGATGACCAAGGAGAGAATGGAACTTACGTTCATTCTTCTCTTCGCATACCTGCGCAAGATCAGGCAGGAGAAGCTTCGAAAGGCCGTTGACGCCGCTGCGTCGAAGGCCAAGACGAGTCTTCCCGCGACTCTCAAATAGAATTCTGACTCAGTCGGCCTTAATCTTCTTTGTTCCGCGACCACAATTTCTCGTCCCACCTTCATTTCTGTTTGTTCTTTCAGGCGCTTGGGTTTGTATATTTCTCGGGCTTCCCTCCTAAAGGTTTTCTTCGATCCTCCTGTATATTTTGAGAGGCAGCCATGATATATAGAGCATGAACTATACCTCAGATGTACATCCAGGATAGACCTGCGTAATGCAAAAGCTGATGATTACAGAGAGACAACATGTGTCGGTAAATCTTTCGCGATACAGTCAGACATCGACAAAGTATAGAGACGAATCCCCAAAGGTAAACCACTCAGTACTACGTGCTACCACCAATAGACATTATTGTGAAGGGTTGAACAAGGTAGGATATGATCTGTAATATTGTTCGAGAATAAGTCCTGTAGATCTGTCCAGTCTGGCCGCAAAATATATCGCCTCGGATAACGGGATATATGTTTCGGGTCTGACCGCCCAACCCTTCCCCATAAACAACACTAATTACGAACTGCGCTTCTCTCAATTGTCATCAAGCTTCGGATTGCCAGTCCTAACTGGCCAGTCCTCCACAATCTCAAAGCCTCCAACCAAGCAGCAGCGAGATTATGAGCCGTCATGCGATGGCCGCCATGGGCTTCCGACTCGCAAGCCCAGCAACAAACCGCGAAATCCTCATCCGAACACGATGAAAGACAAGCCGCAACGAGCTCGACCACAACCTCAAAAAACAAGGACTGGGAGTCCTCGGTAACTGCGATAGACTGGGCTGCCTTTACAGAAGCCAGAACGATCATCCCTACCCTGATTCTGACGAGCGGTTTCCTGGGCGCATTCTACATCCATCACCGCTATCTGCGCCGGTTCCCCGACGCAGTGAGTATCACGCCCTCGTATTTCCGTCGCAGGAGTCTGCTGGGCCAGGTCACGAGCGTTGGCGACGGGGATAACTTTCGGATATATCATACACCTGGCGGGAGACTTGCGGGGTGGGGATGGCTGCCGTGGAAGAAGATTCCGACGTCGAAGAAGGAATTGAGAGATAAGACGGTGTGTTTGACCTCAGTTTATTTCCTCCTGTCGTCTGTTGCCAAGGAGAGTTACGAACTATATCTCATACTGAAATTCAGGTCCACATTCGTCTAGCTGGCATCGACGCCCCCGAGCTCGCTCATTTCGGCCGTCCCGAACAGCCGTTCGCCCGCGAAGCACACCAATGGCTGACCTCGTATCTTCTCAACCGTCGAGTCCGCGCCTACATCCATCGTCCGGACCAGTATCAGCGTGCGGTGGCCAGTGTGTACGTGCGCCGGGTTCTGGACTTTCCCCCGCTTCGTCGTCGGGACGTGTCGTACGAGATGCTGAAACGGGGGCTCGCGACCGTATACGAAGCGAAATGGGGCGCGGAGTTCGGTGGCGAGGCCATGGAGCGCAAGTATAAGCAGGCAGAGTGGTGGGCGAAGCTGCGGGGTGTTGGACTGTGGAAGGACTATCGTCGCAATACGAAAGAGTGGGAGAGTCCCAGGGAGTACAAGACTCGGATGGGACTGGAGGAGGCTGTGCAGCCCCGGATTGAAACTAAGAAATGAGGGCATGACCGGGATATGAGTTCAGGGTAGTGTATGGTGTCTATAACCCGCTGTCACGACGTTACGGTTGATATCCTTTGCCTTCCTTGTATGATGTTGACGTTTGGAGAGCTTCTGTGATCATAACTTTTACGTTATTACTATAGATATTCACGCCATGACCTTCTGTTTGTCATTCTAGAAGTTGAGAGGAATCTGCCTTCTAGTTATCTTTCGCCAAGTGCATATTTCGGTTCTCAGAGGCCGGTCGTCTCCATGGCTTAGGGAAACTCGCGTGGTTTCTGGTCCACCAACACATTAGGTCTTTGGCTTAGTAGTCCCAGAGTTGACAAAACCAGGTAAGTGAACTAGAAGTGATGTGGAAGAAAGGCAGGAAAGCAGATTAAGACACCTAGACTTTGAATACTTTAAGTTAGAGCTATTTCCTCCTTAGGTGTACGTGATTAAGGCAAGAAAGCTCTATTATAATGGACACCCTCTGTATATAGTGATTTATGACACACTTATGGGGTATATATGAAGACCAGCGAGCAATAGTGAAGAACTTAGACACAGACACGCTGTCATCATTACTCAGAGCCCTACCTTTACTCAAAGAATGGATTATTCTTCTGTAAATAAAGATAAGCTTGACAACTGATTATGAATTCAGTAGTAGCTGATAAAGCTCATGGAGTCCTGATCATGGAGTTCAAAATACATTGACTCATGCAGAAGTGATACCCAATTCATAACAACTAAAACCGTGATTGCATGTCTTGTCCGTGTCTTGCCAACCAATCGCATATGATACAGACGAAAGTTCAATAGCAATATGTCCAAATGGCAAGTTTCAACAGAACTTGCGCTCAATCTCTGCAAAGAGCTTTGGGCTAATTTCATCGCTAGAGTTGCCCTCCACACGCCATAGACAGCCCTTCCGCTCATAGTGCTGCAGCAAAGCCTTGCTGGTTTCTTCAAACTTGTGCAGTCGCTGCTTCCATGTATCGATCGAGTCGTCCAGCCTTTGTGTCAGGGGCTCTCCCGTCACATCGTCCTTGCCAGGGACTTTGGGGACGTTGAAATCGGTGTTGTACACTCTCCCGGACGGTTCGTGGACCCAGCGCGATGCGATTCGCGAGAGAATGACGGATGGTGGTGTGACGAGGTGAACGACGAAATTTACGGGGACAATTGTGTCCAAGCTCGACGCTTGGGCGGCAGTTCGTGGGAATCCATCGAGGATGAATGAAGCGGAGGGGGATAACGATGGGGTCGGACGAGATGTGTGATGTGATGTGGCCGTTGCGAGAGGCGGTGTTGCTGGGAGCCAGCCCTTGGACTGAAATTCGGAGGAGATGAGCTCGAGGATCATGGAATCGGGGACGAGGTTGCCAGCCTGAATTGCCGCCTCTGCTTTGAGACCTTCGACCGGACAAGATGGTTAGAGACATGCGCTTGTGCGACTCAATAAGATGATCTGGTTTACCTATCGGGGTCTTCTTCCGCACATTTTCGCGCAACAGGTCCCCTGAGCTGATCGAGGATAGCTCTGGATATCGTGCGAGGAGCCTTTCTGTCTGAGTTCCCTTCCCTACGCCAGGCGCACCAATGAGGATGATACGCGCAGCCTTTCTGAGCTGCCGAGTGATTGAGTTCATCCCCTTCATTCGCCCGCGTGCTGATATGAAACACTCTTCGAGGGAGGATTATGAGCCTCCACGTTCCGACAGCCTCTTAGATTCTTTGAACTTTAGCCGCGATGTTGCTAGATGTAATCAATTGATAAGAAAGGGAGGTTGAGACCCCAGATGTCATGCGCTGTACATATTCAGTCGAACTGTTTATTTCAATTGTACTTGAGCCTGGGAGATTGGCAGAGGAAGCTGTAACTGTCTGGAATCATATAGATATAACCTGTCGATCAAAACAATAATATATCTGCAGTGTTTGAAATTAACTCCGACACTTTATCGCAGGGCTTGGGGAAAGTCGCGATGGATTCCGTGGGGTTTAGCACCGTCTTCTTGATTAGGAAATCGGTGAGCGGAGATCGGAGGAGAGTCCGACGAGTCTTTACGACCCTTTGCTGGCAGCAGAAGGATACTTATAAGCCCGATATTGGAGGATACAGCTATATCAAAGGGTGTATAGTTGAGATGAACCGACAACATGCGATGCTGTACTCCGGAGTATACCTCCTCTCTTTCACATGCGTGCATGATACTTCCAAGTCCAATCGCATCCGTGAGCAATCTTTCCAGTGGTACGACTCCACCAGTCGAGTCCACCCGGACAAATCCCGTAATTCGAAGCTACCGGGGACTCCAAGCGTTCCTCGGCTGTCGAAAATGGAGGCCTGAGGCTACAAAACTCTGGAAGGGCGAAGGGAAAGTCACGTGCCTTTAGTGATCGACGCGTACTGAGCGCGTCTCGCGTGGGGTTCGTGAAAGTGGACGATATTGGAGGCTCGACAGTATCTCTACAAGACTGCCATTTGAACACAATATTCGCGCGCAGATAGACTCGGAAGTCATTCTGGACTTCAATTCAAAATGATTCGGCAAGATTATCAGAAAATCGATCCAAAGAGAAGAGCGACCTTAGACCACAAGAAAAAGCAGTTCGCATCGCCGGTATACAAGCAGCAAGACTACCCGCACCGTCTGAATTTCTACGATATTCCCCCAACCGCGGAGATCACACTCGAGCAGTTTGAGCAATGGGCCATCGATAGACTCAAGGGTATGGATGGTGATTCCTGTTAGCATGCCGTGTTCATCGACTCATAGTTCTGTCCAGTACTGGCCGAAATCGAAGCCTGTTCCTATCGAAATAAGTCGGCTGCGGAGACAGCGGCGCATATCACTCCTCTCCTCCAGAAATATCTCCCACTTTCCTCCAATACATCCTCTTCCTCCGGTGCATCAGATCAGCGACTAAAGAATGAACGCCAGAAAGATCACTATTCCCACTTCATCCTTCGCCTGGCGTTTTCAGCAACCGAGGACCTCCGCCGACGCTTCGTGCGGGCGGAGACAATGCTGTTCAGGTTTCGGTTTCAACAAGATGACTCGCGAGAGAAACGCGCCTTTATTGAGTCCTTAAATCTTGATTGGGAACCTGTAAGTGATGAGGAGAGGCGCGAGGTTGCTGAGAAATTAGTGAGTGCGACACCCGGTCTGCGGCGTGTTGATGAGGAGACTTGGTACAAAGTGGACTGGGAACGAGTACCAGAGCTTGTAGAAAGGAGAGCTGTGCTTCTGTCCAAGGGGAAAGCATATGTGCCTGGCAGAGAACAATTGAGTATGATCATTGCAGAATTCACAGCGCGATTGGAACGTGCCCTCGAGGTATGTGTCTCCTTTACTACTGCATCGTGACTGATACGGACCGGCTGACCTCTACAAGCTCACGAGCCGGGCCCTCCCACGATTGGATGAAGATGATCGTCTCACGCCGATCCTAAATCATCTGTCGAAGAATTTCGGTAGCGCAGAATCAGTATACTCGGAAGGTGAAGGGTTTGTTGAAGGCGCGCCGATTACTGCCAGTAACATTGATCGCCTTTCACAACACTTCCCTCTCTGCATGCGAAGTCTACACATGACGCTGCGCAAGAACAACCACTTGAAGCACTTCGGTCGACTGCAATACACGCTCTTTCTGAAAGGAATCGGTCTATCTCTCGAAGAGTGTATCATTTTCTGGCGACAGTCCTTCAAAGGCTTTACAGACGACGAGTTTAATTCTCGGTATAAGTACAATATCCGCCACGCCTATGGTGACGTCGGTGGTGACGTGAATCGAAGAGGTCGGGGATACCCTCCTTACTCTTGCCAGAAGATCCTCAACGACTCCAACCCTGGAGTTGGCCAGACTCATGGGTGCCCCTACCGTCACTTCTCCGTCGATAATCTCATCGGACTACTTCAGTCCACAGGTGTTCATGACAAGGAAGTGTTACGAGGCGTGCGCGAGGACGTTGAAAAGACGCGCTATCACATTGCTTGCAACAGGGTCTTTGAATGGGCGCACAAAGCGGATATCAAGCGGGTCAAGGAAGATGGTACTTGGAGTCAGACAGATTTGGACACCATAGTCCATCCGAACACTTACTTTAAGCGCAGCTATCTTCTCAAGCAAATGGGAAAGCCTCCCAGGGATGCATGAGGTGCACTGATACGGTTTGACGAAGCTATGGTCTTTTCTATTTTTGTGTTGCTAGGTTCTTTCTCCCACTAGGCGTTTTGGTTATGGGTATTGCAGGACACAACATCCGGATTATATGTTGAGAATGTCAAGTGTCAAAACACTCCAAGTACTATGTGCAGGGCTTTCCGCATTATTACTGTGTATATAGCTTAGGACTCCAAGGAGCAAATTGTACGAAGTCGTTTGTAACCACAGCTGATTCCCAGATTATCGGAAAGGATCGGAACGACCTCTCAAAGCCAGGTGCCCAGCAACGGGTCAGGTCAGTCTTCGCGCGATGCGAAAACAGCCTCATCATGAAAAGAGACAGAAGCTGTTGATGTATGTTATCGGCGGTTGTTGATGAGAAGAAGAGAAAAAAAAAAAGTTGCGGGAAGCGGGCAATCCGGAAGTATTTAAAGCAGTGAAGGCGGCGCGCTAGTGCACGCTACGGCTGTCTGCAGCAACCAAGGATGCTGCAACCTGGCCTCATGCCAACAGTACCAGCTTCACACAACATATCCCCAGATCTACGTCTAGCTCCCGGACAAAAGCTGTTGGCGTCGGTCATTTGAAGATAAGATTATGCTACAGAAATTTGTTCTTACTATATAGTCGAAGCGATCATAGAGTGTCTTGTTTGATCCGCAGTCTTGGACTCAATCCATAAACACCCCCTCCTATCCACCCCCCCCATCACCACACGATGGACTACGAAGCGTTGAAGGATCAATGGAGCGATGTCGAAGACCGTGATGGCATCAGGCTCAGCTGGAACACGTTTCCCAGCACTCGCATGGTTGGTTCATTGGCATCCCATCGCCTCTATGCGCTTCCATACTCATTCACATTCGCATACAGGAAGCGTCCCGACTTGTTGTCCCTATTGCCGCTGTTTACACTCCCCTCAAGGAGAAGCCCGATTCGCCGTTACTACAATATGAACCGGTGACTTGCAAAGCACCCTGTCGGGCTGTTCTGAACCCCTACGCGTATGACCTACGCCCCTGTCGGCTCTGAGCTTGCAGCCCGTGACTGACGAAGGATAGCAATGTCGATGTTCGAGCCCGGATTTGGATTTGCCCCTTCTGTCTTATGCGCAATCCCCTTCCCCCTCACTATAAGGACATCACCGAGAATGCGATACCCCCGGAACTACACCCTCAGAGCACGACGATCGAATACCAATTGGCGCGTCCCGCTCCCGCACCCCCTATCTTTGTCTACGTCGTGGATACTTGTCAAGAGGAAGACAGTCTGAAGGCGTTGAAGGATACTCTAATTCTGAGCTTGTCTTTGCTGCCGCCGAATGCTCTGGTTGGATTGATCACCTATGGCACAATGGTACGAACCGAATACCTTTGGGGGACTTCGGATGACCTATTAACCTCAGAGTATAGGCCCAAGTTCACGAGCTTGGATATACCGAATGTGCCAAGTCGTACGTGTTCAGAGGCAGCAAGGAGTATGCTGCGAAACAGGTCCAGGAGATGCTCGGACTGCTCGCCGCTGGACCTCGTCCAAACATGCCTCAGCAACCAGCTCGTCCGCCTGTTGGTCCCGCTGCGCGCTTCCTGCTACCCGTTCAGCAAGCCGAGTTCCAGATCACCAATGTTCTTGAACAGCTTCAGCGTGATCCTTGGCCGGTTGCCAATGACAAGCGACCCCTCAGATGTACTGGTGTAGCTCTGAGTGTTGCTGTTGGCCTGCTCGAGACATCCTTCCAGAACGCTGGTGGGCGCATCATGGTTTTCACGAGCGGTCCCGCTACGGAAGGCCCTGGTCACGTCGTTGGACCTGAGCTGAAGGAGCCAATTCGTTCCCACCACGACATTGACCGCGATAACATCAAGTACTACAAGAAGGCTGTCAAGGTAGGCGTGATTTTGGCTACTCATACAGTCTGCTCCCATGCTGATCAATATAGTTCTACGACGCCCTGGCCAAGCGCGCAGCTAACAACGGACATGTTGTCGACATTTTTGCCGGCTGCCTGGACCAAGTCGGCCTTCTGGAAATGAAGAACCTAGCTAACTTCACTGGAGGTCATATGCTTCTTACAGACAGCTTCACGTCATCACAGTTCAAGCAATCGTTTGTCCGAGTATTTGATAAGGACGCCAACGATAACCTCCTGATGAGCTTCAATGCCTCCCTGGAGGTGTTGACTACGAAGGAGCTCAAGGTCACTGGACTTATCGGTCACGCAGTTTCTCTGAACAAAAAATCAAGTTCGGTCGGAGAAACAGAGTGTGGTATTGGCAACACTTGTGCCTGGAAAATGTGCGGCATTGATCCATCCTCAAGTTACGGCGTGTACTTCGAGATTGCCAACCAGGGCGGTCCTGCAGCCGTGCAACCAGGTCCTCAGCGAGGTATGATGCAATTTTTAACCTACTACCAGCACGCATCTGGCCATTATCACCTCCGAGTCACAACTGTTGCACGCCCCTTAAGTGGCCCAACCGGTGACCCGACCCTCGCACAGTCCTTTGATCAGGAAGCTGCTGCCGTGCTGATGGCACGTATTGCTGTCTTCAAGGCAGATGTCGATGATGGACCGGACGTGATCAGATGGGTTGATCGCATGCTCATCAGACTCTGCTCTCGCTTCGCGGACTACCGGAAGGATGACCCAACCTCATTCCGTCTGGAAAAGAACTTCACTCTTTATCCGCAATTCATGTTCCACCTCCGTCGCAGCCAGTTCTTGCAGGTGTTCAACAACTCGCCCGACGAGACAGCTTTCTACAGACACGTCCTCAACCACGAGGATGTTGGCGACGCCCTTGTCATGATTCAGCCCACGTTGGATTCGTATTCTCTGGAACATGAGGGAAGCCAACCTGTTCTTCTTGACTCAGCTTCAATCCAACCCGCTCACATCCTTCTCCTTGACACTTTCTTCCATATCCTAATTTTCCACGGAGAGACCATTGCGGAATGGAGGAAAGCAGGCTATCAGGATCAGGAGGGTTATGAAAACCTGAAGGCTCTTTTGGAGCAGCCGAAGGAGGATGCTAGGGTTGGTCCACCCACTGCAGTTATACTACGAGGCACAAGCTAACTTCATGAATAGGAATTGATCGCTGACCGTTTCCCACTGCCTCGTTTCATCGTCTGTGACGCCGGCGGATCTCAAGCACGTTTCCTCTTGTCCAAGTTGAACCCATCTACTACACACACGACAGGAGGTTACGGTGGAGGCGTGACGTCGCAGACTATCTTCACCGATGATGTCTCATTGCAGACTTTCATGGATCATTTGATGAAGTATGCTATCCAAACATGTTTTATAAATGTCATGATTTACGCTAACTCACCAACCTAGACTTGCGGTTTCCGGAACCAGCTAGATATGACGAGGTAATGGCCATAGCGAGAGCAAAGGGCGGTTTGACGTCGGTCCTCGGGTCGCTTGTATCTTTAGCGGTGATTTTGTCTTGGTTTTTATTTCCTGCTCTTTACCCACCAATATAGCAAGTGCGTAAGTCGATGAATGATCATTCAAAAAAGAATCAATATTGGTATCGACGAGGATATTTACATACAGCGTCTGGAAAGACCTTGAAAGTATGAACATCTTAGTAGAGTATATGTCATGTGACCCTGGCGGGGTTAGCCCTAGGAGCTTTCCCCGTTCGAGATTTCGCTTAGCCGGAGGTGCGGGCCAAGCTAAAATGTCCTCAACTTCTTAAGGAATTTTGGTGAACTTTTCTTTTGCTTCTTCGTACCATCCACCCCGACCAACACTCCAAGGACGATTGACGACCTTTCGCACTCGCCATGCGTAAGTATCATCTCCTTGGCTATAACAAAAATGGCGACTAACATAGCACCCATTGGGCAGCTCCCAAGTTCGATCCCAATGAGGTGAAGGTCATGTAAGTTCATCTTGTCTTCGCGCCGCGAAATTCTGCAGCGACAAAGCTAACCCATTATATAGTCACCTGAGAGTGACTGGTGGTGAGGTCGGAGCCCAGTCCGCTCTGGCTCCCAAGATTGGTCCTCTCGGTCTGTCCCCCAAGAAGATCGGTGAAGATATTGCCAAGAACACTGGTGACTGGGTAAGCATTTACAGGAATCGAAAGATGAAGGAGTAATCGGATCGCTAATATGGGTTTTCCCTGGCTTTATAGAAGGGTCTCCGTGTGACTGTCAAGCTCACCATCCAGAACCGTCAGGCCACGGTCTCTGTTGTGCCTTCCGCTTCCTCTCTGGTCATCAAGGCCCTCAAGGAGCCTCCTCGTGACCGCAAGAAGGAGAAGAATATCAAGCACAACAAGTCTATCCCCTTCGACGAGATCGTTGAGATTGCTCGCAAGATGCGTCACCGCTCTCTCGCCAAGGAGCTCAGGGGTACCGTCCTCGAGATCCTCGGTACCGCTTTCTCCGTCGGTTGCCAGGTTGATGGCCGCAGCCCCAAGGATGTCTCTGACGACGTCAAGGCTGGCGAGATTGACGGTAAGTCCTGATCAATACACTTTCAGCCGAAGTTGAACTAACGTTGAAATTAGTTCCTGAGGAATAAATGATCTAAAAATGCGGCGGGCGTCAATTCGGTTTGTAACGACATGCTAGTTACAGAGAATATGATCATTCCCCCTGGACAAGAATTTTGTTTACGAGTTATGACCTAAGATTCCCACTTGTTTTCGTCTGAGAAATCCTACGCTTTTTCGCTAGGCAGTCCGTCTCTTCTCTCCATTCCTGTTTTATGCTTCTCGTGGTTAGCTTGCTTCCCCAAATGCGAGCTGGATCATGAAGTCGCGTCCCTTCAGATGACCTTTGCAACACTCTGGCTCTTACCGTTCTTTCCCGCCTTCGGGCCTGGATTGAACACACGCAACGTGGTATAGGCTTATTTTACGCAAAGAAGATCAACACTTGACCCTCTACTCACCGCAGTATCCTTGGAGGGGAGCTTGCTTCTCTCCGTGGGTGCAGTGGTCCATTTTTTGGGTCGACATCGCTGCCGTAGAACCGGGTTCGTACCTGGCACGTAGTCTGGTTAGATTATGAACTGCAATTCATTATTATTTTTTTTTTTAATTTGTTCTTCACTTCATAAGTCCTCGACACGGTAGACATGGAACTCCAAAGTCCTGTTACTGACAAGACCGAGTTAGATGATGGATTGAAGACAGTTATCTATCATCACAAACGAGCATGCTGATCTCCCTCGATCCCCGCAGAACTACATAGTACAGCTCGACGATCACTACAGACAATGACTGCGCAACGAGATGCATGAGCCCCTATCTACCTATCTCATCTTGTGATTAAGGAGTGTCCATTACAATCAAAACGCTCTCCAACGAAGAGTTCTACAGTCGTAAGTTGTCCCAGTCGAGATTCGATTCTCATCTGGGGGAACACAAACATCGATAGTGTCGCGCTGGCGTGGTCTCCATAATGTATGTATCTACGGAGCATAGGGAGCTGAGACTATATATTGCCAAGCAGTTACACGAAAATTCAGAAGAATCCTTCAGCTTGCTAGTGACATTCCAAGGGTCGGTGGGAATGTAGCAGCGGGGTTGAAACATATTTATCTTGATTCTGGAAGAGCAACGGCGAAGATCAAAGAAACCATCAACTTGACGGTGAGAATGGCAATACCATAGCGATATATCTGTGTAGTGGTAACCTAGGTAGTTTTTCATTTCCTTTTTCATCATATTTCGATGTGAGAGCCTGCCGATTGGTCTGATTGTCGATACTTGTGAGTTGTGACATCGTTGATCGCTGCATCAGATGGTCTGCCAACTGCCACTGCCACTGCCAGCGGCCCGGTTCCCGATCTGGGCCGTTTATGCCTTTTCGTTTGTCTTTTTGATGACTCTATCAAGGGATTAGAATCAGGTGGAAATACGTACCCATACACACCCGCCGACTATTGGATAGTAGGTAATTTGGGAGTCTGGGACATGGGATGGAGCTGCAGCCGATCCACCTGGTATGGATTTTGAGTTGGACCGGTGGTTTCTTGGACAGGGATGGAAATTAGCTTCCTGTATGCATTGCGTACACACTATTCATATTGTTCATTATTATTTATTCTTATTGCGTTCTGTAGGATTGTCAGTAATGAGTTGGGAAAGTGCGGCAATTACAGCTTAAGTATTATATAGCAGGGATTGTGCTCAAATAAAGTGCACCTAAGAAAAAGGGGAAATTATGTGATCCAGGCTATGGTGAAGAGGATGATTGTCTGCTATGAGCTGTCAGTGTTGGCATCTATTATTGATAATAATACTGCTGATCCCCCATACACCTTGGAAGGCTCCGTATGTCTCATATGATTTGCTCCAACCATGGCATGTGCGTCTCTCAGCCTCTGGATGCGGTTTGTGGCTGCAGGAAGAAGACCAGCCAGATGAGGCGCCGTCAGCCGGTGGAATCTTAGCCTCGTCTCATGTGCTGCTTTCTGGGCTGAATAAATTGCCTTGCTCCCAGACGTTATTCGACAATATTTTTGAACGAGATTTATCTATCTACACCCTCCAGAGCAAGGGTGGTGACTCAACCCACCATCAGGTATCTACCAACATAGTATAGGTGGATTATGATACATACCACATGCCAACACAGGAGTAACACCTAATATACAAGCGTCAAGCAGAGGCCAGATTGCAACCCTCAGCTTTTCCTGACTCCACTGCAAACCCACAGAAAGTGCCAGATCGCCCTTCCGCCGGCCAAACGGACCAACAGAATCCCCCCAAGGCTTGATCCCAGCGGGCGCCACTGGGACGGGGGTCGGCTGGGCGGTGGTCCACTGACGTTGAACAGGTCGGGACTGTCTCTAGCGCTCAAGGGCCGTTGGATCGTAAAAAAGGTGGATCCACTTGAGATGGGTTCTTTCTCTCTCTCTCTTTTTTTTTTTTTTTGGCTCCTTTTCCCTCTAGATTACTCCGTACAAATATACCTTTTGACGCTCTGAGAGACTGTCGTGAGTAGAAAGGGGATTATGATCTTGTCTATTAGAATCAAGGTATGCATGATATGAGGTGGAAAGCAGTCAAGATCATTGTACAGTAGTGACCATACCATCTACTGTAAATCAGCGCCTAAAGCTCATCTCCCAACTCAATAATCCCCCCCTCTCATGCTCTCCCATTGGCTCCACTTCCGCTGCCCCATTCGCCATATCACAGCATCACCATCCACCTTCCAAGAGACTACTAGGGAGAGAAGTACCTTACCTACCGTAGACCCCTCTCCTCCAAGCAATGACTTGATCATGATGATAAGTCATTATATGAGTAACTAACGAAATAGATAATAATTCAGTGCTTCGCAGCTCACGTAAGGAAATCACTACACTGAAGATACAGTGGTCACAGAAGGTATGGGAGGTTGAGTCCCTAGGCTAGTAGCCACTGTTTTCATTTGAAGCTCCGCCTAGTTCTGGACCCATAATAATGATCCTGATACTGGTAGTTCCATCGTTCTAGTGGACATACAGTAGAGACTAGAGACTCTGCACTCTATCTATCAGTCGATGATTATTATCCTCCTTCATCTTTAAGCTTCCTTTCACACCTTTTCTTTGTCCTTCGCTTCTTCTAGATCTGCGCGCATTTTGACTGGCGTCTTTCCCGTCCTTGTCCCGTTCCTTTCCTTACCCCAGACTTTTGTTCAAACTTCCTCCTCTTCTTCCTGTCCTCCTCGACATCACCTGTCCGCCAGCCGTTGAATCCTCGCTTCCGCCTCAGCGCCCGCTCTCCCCTGCGTCCGCTTCTCGATTGTTTCGAGCAACAATCCTTCACAAACGTTGCGCCCGTGTATAAATCTCATCGAGAGATCATCGAGAGAAACGAGGGCAAGGAAGCACATCACCGGATATCAATGCTCGCCTCAGACAATAAATCCTCTATTTTATTCATCCTCGTTTAGTGGTGTCATACTCGGCCTTCCTCCTACTTCACCGTCATTCTCCCGGGTCGAACTCATTTCATTTCATTTCTTTTTTCTGTTCTATCTCCTCCACTTCACAATTCTTTCGCACCAACTCAGCATTTTTGCCAAGATCAATCACGGTTTTGTCCCTCTCCAGTCGGCGGTCGATCGCGTCTCACGGACACCTGCGTCAGTGTGGGTGCTCTCAGGAAGCTGACTAGGGCTGTGACTCTTTTGAGTCCCTTTCCTCCCTTGCGTTTGCTCTTCACGGCCACATAGCAACTAACCTCGTCCGATTTGATTCGCCTTTCGATCTGTCGTTGGACCCGAGCGACCCTTTTGCGTGAATGCTAGCCTCGATTAGATATCCTTCCTCTCTGTTCCCCCCTCCTCCACGCTCCTTGGCCGTCTGCCCGATATCAAATCATCATCATCATCATCACCCATCAACAGCTTTCATGTCGAGCTCGGGGACAAGCAGTGGGGGGCTTCGCTGAGTGTTCAAGTGAGCCGGCTTACGCCCAGGATGAGGTGTAGGAAACGTTTCAAGGAGGTTGCTAGTTGATCAATCCAGCAGGAGTGAACGTGCGTGTGTCAACTTTTTGTGACCGCTCTCAACCTCTTGCGTCTGTTGCCTCTCCTTCTCTGGCAGCACTGTTTAGATTCCTCCCACCTTCTTTATTTCTATCCTTGTTTTCTCATACCTTCTGTCGGAAACTTCTTCTTCACTTCTTCGATAAGTCAAGGCAACCATGTTGCCCTCTGTGGCATCTTTCCCGTCGGTACAACCGCATCATCACCTCCCACCCTACTACACCGCCGACACCGCTACTCCACCCTACGACTCTAATTCCACGTCGTCCTTTGTTCCGTCGCTTCCTCGCGGTGATATCAATAAGGATCCCTCCCAGTCGCTCTCACGGACCCGATTTCAGTACCCGCATCCCGTTCAACGTTTAGGACTTCATGATACCGCCGGTCCGCAATCCAGTCCCAAAACCGCCGCTGAACATGCGCTTCGGAGGAAGACACCGAATGGAACCTTAGCAGCGGGTTACGATGGAACCCCTGGAGATACTACAATTCAGCCACCGGCTACGAAACACATACTAGTCTCACCTCTGGATTCCGGTCACTTTGTCGCTCCTCCGGCGGGGTTTCTTTTAGACAATTGGCAACAAGCGTCGCTTGACCAGTCTTCAGCCGCTAAACACCAGGTCTTTCCCCCTGTTTTCAAGATCGATGTGAGTCGGGGCAATGTAGCACCGGGAGACATGGTAACGGATGTCAATGGAACGAGCTGGGTTCGCTCTCTGAATTATGTTCCTGGGGCTGATTCGATGCTCAATCAATCACTCCCCATGCAACCAGCGCAGCAGAGATTCTACATGCAAAATGCGGCCTATGTGCCTACTGTCCTACCAGCAACGCTCCAGCCTTGTCTCGGCCCGACAGCGTCGGCGGGTAGCGGCCCGTATGGCCCCTACTGGCCCGACGGTGTCTACATTCCATACCGTCCAGCGGCATTTCGAGACACGCGCTTCGACCTTCCTGTCTCATTAGGCAAACATTTGCATCAAACCGGTCTTTCCTTCTTCGATGCAGCACAGCAGTCATTCAACAACACAAATACCGCACTCCCAGGCAGCCATGGTGAGGCGGGCGGTTGGAACACCGCACCTCCTGGGATTCTCAGCCACGACTCCTCGGTGAAAGGCAACTTCCCTCCCCGTCATTCCGAGCAGAAATCCCTGGATCCTACCTTGAATCACCGCGTTCTCCCGTTGCACATTCGTACTAATCCTAGCACTGGGTTTCCAACCCATCAGCAAAGCGCCGAATCCTTCTCCGCGCTGCCTGGGCCCAACGGGCCGGGGCTGCCCAGCTCTTTCTCAGCTGCTCACTCACGCGCTGCAAATGTGGAATTCAAGGAGAAGATACTATCATGGGCCCATGGCGTATACGTTGATCTCCTCGCATCCATTCATCAAGCCCGTCGAAACAGCATCTCCCAGGCCGGCAGAGATGGGCAGTCCCAGCGCTTGCTGAAACCTAGCATCTACCCCAAACCTCCACGACAGCCAGGCTTGGATTTCTCTCAGACGAATAGTCCCGAATTCCATCGCCATAATAGCTACCCCACAAGCCAATATGATAGGCGCCGTCAGAAGACTAATATTATTGAAAATCCGAGGCCAATGGATTCCACGATTGCTTTCCAGAATCACCGCCGTCCTTCTTTGAGTCAATTCCAACAGTCCGCAACATCAGATTCGCAAATGCTGGACAGGTTGCGACATGCTGGCAGAGTTGTAGCCCCAGGGTCAGCTCCTCGTTTCTCCTTTTCTGCAACAGGTGAGAACTCGACCACAGCAAATGCCATTTCTGCTCTTGAAATGCTCTCACATCTTTGCATGGAGAGCGGTTGGGAGTGGATTGATGGAATGCTGCTTGGCGGCTGCCTCGCTTATGGACTCGGGGACTATCACAAAGCTATGAGGTGGTACTCCAGGATTATCGCGAGAGACGCAACGTAAGTACAGGCTGCCAATGTTGTCGCGTATATGTGCTGACTGCATGTAGCCATGTGGAGGCGATCTCGAATCTCGCAGCGACGCTGCTTGCACTTGACCGTCGCGAGGAGGCGCTACAACATTGGCTTCGCGCTGTGAAGCTCCGTCCCAGCTTCTTCGAGGCTGTGGAGCATCTCATAGGTCTCCTTTGTAGCTGCCAGCGTGGTAAAGAAGCCGTGAACATCATCGACTACGTGCAGAATTCGCTACGCTTTCCCAAGAATGGTGATTGTTTTACCACGGATGAACATGCGAGTGAAACGGAGAGCGATGCGGATAGCAGAGCATCCAGTGTTGGATCTTATGAGAAGGCATCGTTCGACTACGACGATGATTTCGGCCGGTCGATGATCGGCAACCGGACTCCATCTGAAGCTAGCGCGGTTGGCTTTGGCTCCAGCGGCTATGCTATACCAGGTTGCGACAATGGAAGAATGCTTGCGCTTGTTCATGCGAAGGGCAACATGCTCTATGCATTGGGCGATTATGCTGGTGCTGCGGCGGCCTTCGAGGATGCTGTCTTGATTGCGGCAGGGAGACGGCGTCATGGCATTCAAAGTCTGATTAAACAGATATTTGCTGCGTTCTCCCAGGGTTCTCGTCAGGCTTACTCGCCCTTGAACTCTCACGAGTCCCAGGAGACTATTCTTCTTTATCCTGACAAGGCCTTACAGACTTCGAAGCTGGTGTTTGCGCCTTGCGGAAACCCCCCGGGGATCAAGTTTGTGGCCGAAGGTCTTGCAAGGAAAGCGGCCTTATCGACCACGAGCAACTCACTGCTTTCCTTGGCGAAGATCTATCAGGACAGTATGTCCAATATTTCCGGTTCGGGCGCTCCCAAGAAATCTCCTGGCGTTCGAGACATCTTGGCACTCTATTACCTCTCCCTCTCCCTACAGCCGAGTCCCTCAACTGCCAACAATGTTGGGATCTTGCTTGCTGGAATTCAAAACAATGCTGCCGGCAAGGGCCTCCCTCGTTCTAGCGGGGAAGCTCAACATCCTGAGGTTCCTGGAGTGGTTCCCGGCAGTGGGATTTCACTGGCGCTGGCGTACTACAACTACGGATTACATCTCGATTCGCGGCACGCGCATCTTTATACCAATCTGGGTAGCCTGCTTAAAGACATCGGGCAGCTCCAGGCCGCCATCCGGATGTACGAGCAAGCGGTTCATTGTGATGGTAACTTTGATATTGCCTTGGCCAATCTGGCAAATGCCGTCAAAGACGCAGGTCGAGTCAATGATGCGATTGCCTATTATAAGCGTGCCGTCAAAGTGAACCCTGAATTCGCCGAAGCAGTATGCGGACTGGCGAATGCCTTGAACTCCGTCTGCAACTGGGTCGGACGTGGGGGCATTGCTAATGGGTATGGTTTCCGCGACCGATGGCATGTCACTGAGCAAGGGATGCTCCGTGATGCGTCGAGTAGCGAAGCCGGTACTGGCTGGATACAGCGCGTCGTTGATATCGTCAACCGGCAGCTCAAGGAGGGGGAGTCGTGGGGTCGTGGTCTACTGACTCCTGCCACGATAGAGCAACTCTGCGTGCAGATCGCTCCGGCCTTGGAGTCTCGCCGCTCGGCCTCTGGGCCTTTGGCCGCCATACTGCAGTCTTGGGCTGGGCAAAGGTGGGAGGGCTCGCGGATCGTCAAATTGATCGAGCGTGCAAATCGGTCGATCACCTGGCAGTGGTACCAGGACCGCTATATCTACGGCAAAGAATACCCGCTGACCAAATATCAACGGCCGCAACTTCCACCAGGGCTCGTAGCCCCCAATGCGCCAACGGTTCTTCCCTTCCACACATTCACCTGCCCGCTTTCTGCGAAGCAGATCCGTCAGATTTCTCAAAGAAATGGCCTCCGAATCTCGTGCTCGACCCTACGTTCTCCGTGGCTTCCAGCTACGGTGTATCCACCGCCGCCGCCTCCGAATCCCCACCTAAAGGTTGGGTATGTGTCGTCGGACTTTAACAATCACCCCCTCGCGCATTTGATGCAGTCTGTCTTTGGATTGCACAACCCGTCCAGGGTCAAGGCATACTGCTACGCAACCACTGCAAGCGACAAATCCGTGCATCGTCAGCAGATCGAGAAGGAAGCACCGGTGTTCCACGACGCCAGCTGTTGGCCCGTCGAGAGACTTGTAAAGCAGATCGTTGACGACGGGATCCACATCCTTGTCAATCTCAACGGCTACACACGGGGAGCGCGCAACGAGGTGTTTGCTGCACGACCTGCGCCAATTCATATGTCTTTCATGGGGTTTGCAGGGACATTGGGCGCTGAGTGGTGCGATTATATTCTTGCTGATGAGATCTCCATTCCTGTCGATACGCTTGGCCCTGGAAGACGTAACACCCGCATCGAGGATCGACTCTTGGAGCAAGACTACGGCGAGGAGCTCGAGGACTGGGTGTATGGAGAGAAGATCGTCTACACACGCGATACATTCTTCTGCTGCGACCATCGGCAAAGCGCTCCCGACGCGAAAGATGCGCGCATCGCCTGGGAACAGGAGCAGGAGCGGCGATGGCGAATGCGGAAAGAGCTGTTTCCAAATCTCAGCGATGACACCATCATCCTCGGCAATTTCAACCAATTGTACAAGGTGAGTTATTTCTTTTTGATTGATGATTGGTGTGATGTGAGTGCGCTGAGCCCTTTCATCCAGATTGAGCCAACAACTTTCCGTACATGGCTTCGTATACTGGCGCGCATTCCCAACGCCGTTCTGTGGCTGCTTCGCTTTCCGGACCTGGGTGAACAGAACCTCCGGGAGACTGCCATCGCGTGGGCTGGGCAGGAGACAGCATCCCGGATCATTTTTACGGATGTGGCCCCGAAGAACACTCACATCGCTCGGGCGAAGATCCTGGATCTGTTCCTAGACACACCCGAGTGTAATGCGCACACGACTGCGACGGACGTGTTGTGGAGTGGCACACCACTGCTCACATATCCCCGCTACAAGTACAAAATGTGTTCTCGGATGGCGAGCAGCATCCTCAGCAGCGCGCTGCCGGATTCTGACGCTGGCCGCAAGGCTCGAGATGAGTTGACGGCAGTATCCGACGAAGACTACGAGGACAAGGCCATCCGCCTTTGTCTCAGTCTACGGTACAAATCCGGGTGTGGTGGTCGAGCGCGAGGCAGGCTATTCGACCTCCGTCGGATGCTATTTGAGGAGAGAATGGGGAGCCGTCTTTTTGATACCAAACGCTGGGTTCGTGATTTGGAGAATGCTTATGATCAAGTCTGGAAACGATGGGTAAATGGCGAAGAAGGTGATATCTGGTTATGATGTGCGCATCGGAATATACCCCTTGAGCGTTCTGTTTTGTCTTGCTTATTATTGCCATGTCATATGTAGCCCTATGCGCATTTATATTGGTCATTTCTGCGATCTAGGAAGTGTGAAACCTGGGTATTCTGGTCCCGTCTGATCTAGTGTGTTTTCGCCTTCATTTTGCATGGGAATGTCCGGTGATCCGTGATGTGCATATTGGCGTTGGATCTTTCCAGCAATGAATCTCCCTGTAAGTGCTGCGCAAGCAGCTCGAGTCGGCCATTCGAGTCCGCCACTACAGGTACGCATTAGATTTTGAAATACAGCTTCATCACTACCACTGTTTTCAAATCGATCGCCGCATCATTTGCCGGACAACTAGTCGCTGCCCGATACAGACCCTCCGCCCCCGCTGAATGGCACAACCCTCTACCCGACTTTTGGGGTATAGCGGGTGATGTAGAGGAACCCTCGTGGAGAAGATGTTCCCCCTACTGACACCAGACGGAGTACCGTACTCTCACCAAAACTTCAAGACAGTATCATGAGGATTCCTGTCATTCAGCATGCAGATGACACCCTTCACATGGAGCAAGGGAGGAAAAGAGGGACGAAAACATACAACAGCGGGGATTCGCTGGTGGTCACCCACCCAACTACTAACCGGCCGGCGTGTGGCTTAAGTACGGCTGAGCGGACGGGAAGCCCTGTTTTCCACACCCTGTGATCGTATGTACATGCTCACAAGTAAGAGTAATCTATATGGGGTGATTTATGAAATGTCACTCATAGGTCACAGGCATCCAGCAAGACAGATGCACAGATGCCAGATGGTCATACATACACACCAGCGACTTTTGTTGTAGCACCTAACTCTCCCAGAAATAGAGGGTCAGAATCTTGGCCTACCTAATATCATGATGGATGAGTCGAATTCAGTCTTGTTCAGTCTCTTACTAGGAGTCTTTGACATCCATTTCTTCCAAAGGCTGCCAGGCCGAAATATTGTTAGAGATATGGCACACGCCTCATCAACTGCCTCACTGCCATGCCTCAGGATCCATGCCTCACGTCCAAATTTGCCAGTCATTTCTAGCCAGTTGGAGGTACTTTTCATCAAACCTATAGCATTACCACAGAGCCAGTCTCTCATAGGGTACAATGCTCAAGCGAAGCAGGTGGACCACAAGGTCATCCTTCTAACTGTGCGGAAATGTACATAGTACTTTCATGCAAGCTCATCTTTAGAAATAGATACACATTGCTATAGACACATCGAGCTGGCATATAATAATATAGATACGTAAGTCACAGCCCGAATCCTCATCTCGCAAGCTCCAGAGGAAAATACAAGGCCTAATTTAAGCGCTGGGCAAGCCTGCTTCGCTGGATCAAAATGCCTCTAGAGTATTTGGATTTGATTATAACGGTGTTTTTCTATGACTGCCTCTCTGGTTATTTACCTCCCTTATGGATGACTACACTAACAGGATGAAATTCATTTGGGAACATGCATTCTATAAAGCTACCGCCCTCTTGGAGCAGGCTTCAGGATAAGAATGTTCTGCTTATAGGTAGTCCTGGTTCGACAGCGACAGTAACTGTAATTCGAGCCTGTCGATCACGCCGTTCTGGCCGTGTAATCCATAGTACAGGAGAAAAACAGTTCACCGACGGTGATGTAGTGAATTCTACCTCAGTCAAAGTCATCGTGAAGATGAGTTAGATCAGACACGCAGCCGCAGAGATTATATGGCCATCGCTATTCGTTGGCATCAGGCTATCTTCCGGACCTAGCAAACACTTTTTCAAATCCATCCAACAGTAGAGGAATGTGCTCCTCCCCAAAGATCAGCATCGGCCGCAGCCGAATAGTGGACACACCGCAGCTTCCAAGGTTGATTCCGACATTGCGCATCTCCTTGAGCAAGGAGCTGGCATCCGGGGTGTCAAAGGCAATGTACGTGCCCTTGCCTCTGCCTCGGAGATTGTAGATGAGCTGGGGAAACTTGGTCGACAAAGCAGCGAGTCTCTCGTAGAGGATATCGCCGATACGCGCCTAGCATAAAGCATCAGATTAGACATAAGACCGCAGTTCCATTAGCCTGAGGTAAGCTTACAGTGTGTTCAACCAGATTCTTCGAGAGGATCTCATTGATAACGGCATTGGACAGGGTGACACGCGCGGCGTCGCCCATCCACCTACTCTTGTTAGCACCGCCAGTGAACTTGGCTGGAGAAGAGAAGGGGTATAAACCCACGTATTAAACTGCCGATACGCCTTATCCGGCCGCAGCATCGCATCACTGAAAAAGTATCCCGCCGTCTGCGCCTTCTTCGAGAACGTCACGATATCCGGTGCAGCAGGAAGCTCCCAATGCTCATGGCCCCAGAACCTGCCTGTGGCACCGAACCCCGTCTGCACCTCATCGACAATCAAGTAGATCCCATGCTTCTTCGTGAGCGCCTGCAGTCCCTGAAAGAACGCCGGCGATGCATGGTTATCCCCGCCCTCACTCTGGATCGGCTCGACAATTACCCCGGCGACGGGGCAGTGCCAGGAGGCCAGGATGTGCTCGACCTCCTGCAGACAGCGCTGTTCCTCGGCGTGATTATCGTCCTCATGCTCTTCGAGAGGGTATTTGAGGCGCGGGAAGGTAGCCTGCGGCCACTTGAACGACGGGATATCCATCTTATGGACGGGCTTGGAGCGGGTGGCGGAGAGGCTGCCGAGGCCGCGGCCGTGGAAGGAGTCCTTGAAGCTAAGGATGGCGAGGTCCGGGGACCCGGGTGCTTGGTTCTTCATTGCGGTTTCCAGCTCGCATGTGGACCAGGGCTGGTTGTCCGGGCCGCGCTGTTTGCGTCGGTAGGCCATGAAGGCTGCCTTGAAGGCGAGCTCGTTGGCCTCGGAGCCGGACTGTGCGGTGAACACCTGGGTGCAGCCGCGGGGTGCGACGCGCATGAGACCCTCGCGGAGGAGGTTCAGCCAGCCCTGTGAGGGGAAGTTGCCGATTGCTGGGCGGTTGACGAGAGCGGAGACCATGTCGGGGGATTGGGCTGCCTGGATTAAGGTTGGGTTGTTATAGCCCACGGCAATCGAGGCGATCTGCGCATACACGTCCAGAAAACAGTTGCCGTCGACGTCTACTAGGCTGGATGAAGCATCAGTTGGTATTCTACGCGATGTGTGGAGGAATGGACTGACTAGTTTCCATAACTTTTGTCATAGTCGATGACGATCTGCGTTGTCCGGGCATCAAAGACGACATCCAGCTCACGCTTAATGGCATTGGTCGATGGGCCGGGAACGGCGGTCAGTATTGAAGGGCCAGGAGGCTCGGAGAGTGCAGAGGCCATTTTTGTTGTCTGGAACAACGAAGTCATAAATCGGTCAGTTGGTGACGTTGTGTTGTTGGGGATGAAGGGGAAGGTCGAGGACGGCAGTGCCCCCGGGGTTATAAAGGAACAAAAGCACTATTCCGAGCATTAATCTCATCGGGCCGAGTAGAAGCAACCGTCTCATGATTTATCACAAGGTTCTAACAATGTTCAAGGTGATTCAACCGGTCAGACTCGAAGGACGACTCAACCCGGGTAACTGTTCCCGGTCTGTCGAACACTGCATATAAACGAACCATGGCCATCAAGAACACAACCAGGTTCATCATCACTCACAATCATCGAGAGAAACACGACGAAATGTCTAATCTCCTCGACTACCGTCTCCTCTCCTTCGACGTCTACGGAACGTTAATCGATTGGGAATCCGGCGTCTGGAACGCCTTCCAGCCCGCACTGGCGAAGAATGGCAACCCCCCAATCACCAGAGACCAATATCTGCATGTCTACCACGAACTCGAGAAACAACAGCAATCTCAGACCCCAGACATGCCCTACTCCCGCCTCCTCACCACAATCCACCCCCTCCTAACCGAACGCCTGGGCCTCAACCCACCCACCGCGGAAGAAAGCCACATCTTCGGCGAGTCAGTCGGCCATTGGCCAGCGTTCCCGGATACTGTGGAGGCGCTCAAGCGCCTGAGCAAGCACTACAAGCTCGTCGTGCTCTCGAACGTCGACCGAGAGTCCTTTGCAAAAACCAACGCGGGCAGTTTGCAGGGTTTCCCGTTTGATCTAGTGATTACAGCGCAGGACGTGGGCTCGTATAAGCCCAACCTGGAGAATTTCAGGTATATGTTGAAGTCCATTAAGGAGGCTTTCGGTGTTGAGCCGGAGCAGGTGCTACAGACGGCGCAAAGCCAGTTTCACGATCATCATCCGGCGAAGAGGATGGGGCTGAAGTCGGTTTGGATTGAGAGGCCGGGGGCTACGATGGGGAATTTGAGTGAGACTGTCTACGACTGGAGGTTCAGGACTTTGGGTGATATGGCAGATGCAATCGAGAAGCAGTAATACGATGTTTTTATCGTTATATCAGTTCAATGTTATCCTCATGATTTGCTTGTTATCGTCCTGATAGCGCTCGGGTACATGTACCCGACTACTTGTGTGAAGAGATAATGAGTGTATGGACTCAGGGTATAAAACGCAATAAATTACCTTGTTGAGCATCCGACTCGAGTGAGAGAAGAGGTGTATATACCAGAAGTCATGTCTAGCCCATTACCGCGAAGACTCTCACTGCGATTTGCAGATGTAAGTTTTACCCCATCCCATTTCCCATCTCCAAAGATATGAATATCAAACTAATTGCGCACAGGTGGCAGTTACCTACACAGCAGACCAATTCCACGGCGTCTACCGCGGCAAAAAATACCACGACAGCGACTTTGGAGAAGTCATCCAACGAGCCCAAGAATATGGCTGTAAAAAGATGATGCTGACGACCATGTCCCTACCCGGCGCACATACCAATCTACAACTAGCAAGGCAATACCCCGACATCTGCACCTTAACTTTAGGCGTGCACCCCTACCACGCAAATGAGATCTACACTCAAGACGCGGGGAAGTCGTATCTCAGCGACCTGAAAAAGCTCGGAAAGCAACTGCTAGCCGAAATTCCCTCCCCACTTGTGGCATTCGGCGAGATTGGATTGGACTATGAGTATCTCGACCGCGCCGACAAGGAAACGCAGCAGCGGGCATTCCGCGATCAACTCGACCTAGCCGTTGAGATGCAGCTGCCTCTATTCCTGCACATGCGTGAATCCTGCGCTGATTTCATCAGTATCCTTTCGCCGTATCTGCCTCGCTTACCCCAGGGCGGGCTTGTGCATTCCTTTTCCGGATCTAAAGCGGAGATGGAGCAGCTTGTCAATCTGGGATTGGAGATTAGCGTGAATGGAATCAGTTTCCGGACGGAAAAGCAGCTGGATATGGTGCGTCATATACCATTGAACAAGCTGCAGTTGGAAACAGATGCACCCTGGTGCGAGGTGTTGGCCAAGGATGAGAAGATCGCGCCGTACCTGGAAGCAGCACGACCGCTACCTCCGTCCCGGAAGCATCACAAGTTCCTTGCTGGGCAGATGGTCAAGTCGCGTAATGAGCCGTGTACCATTGAACGGGTGGCGATGGTTGTAGCTGGTTTGAAGGGGGTCCCGGTGGAGACTGTAGCGGAAGCAGCGTGGAACAACAGTGTGCGGATGTTTGGTTTGGGAGTTCAGAATCCAGTACCTTAGAAATATTATCAGTCAATATCAAATAGAGGTCTCACACATTGCACTGGTCATTGTGTCGCATAATTATGGCTGTATACGTTCCGGGAGGTGTTCGGGAGCATTCACCCGAGGTCTGTCTCGATCCGAGTGGATATCCTTTCTCGGAAGTCAGCAAACAGATAATAGACAGATGGAAAATCGTGGCTCCCATGTCGTATGTCCAAATTGTGCTATAATACTGATGTTCCGATTCGCAAAGCTCAGCCCGAAGTTTCCCTATATCAAACATCTCGTCATGGATCCCACGGTTCTCGAAGTGAGTCAGATACAGAACGCACACTGACGACAGCTAATGTCTTCTAGCTGAGAGATAAGTCCCTCTTCATTGGCAAATGCTACATCAACGGAGAATGGGTTACTGCCCAATCCCGAAAGACCTTCAAGGTCTTTGGTAGGATGCCCCAACTGCCTTTCCAAGTCTCAACGCCCTGACAGCGTATATGCAAGACCCCGCTACGAATAAACTTGTCGGAACCTGCCCCGATAGCGATACTGCGGATGCCCACCGGGCAATCAACGCGGCCTCGGAAGCATTGTGCTCATTCCGCCAAACACCTGTCCGCGACCGTTCTCGCATGCTACGCCGATGGTACGACCTCATCATGCAGAATCAGGAAGACTTGGCGACACTGATTACCTGGGAGAATGGCAAGCCGCTGGCGGAGGCCAAAAGCGAAGTCGCATATGCAGCGGCATTTCTCGAGTGGTTCAGCGAAGAATGTCCTCGCTTGTACGGGGACAGTATTCCCGTATCCGTGCCGGGAACCTTCGTGGTCACCATCCGAGAACCCGTCGGCGTGTGCGGGCTCATCACGCCTTGGAACTTTCCTGCAGCTATGATCACCCGCAAGATAGCACCCGCCCTAGCAGCTGGATGCACGGTGGTGGCTAAAAGTCCCGGAGAGACACCATTCACAGCGAATGCGCTGGCGGAACTAGCGCACCGCGCGGGTATACCCCGGGGAGTTGTAAATACCCTGACGAGCTTAGAGAATACGGTCGAAGTGGGCAGAGTGCTTTCCACCCATCCCAGCATCAAGAAAATTTCCTTTACGGGGTCCACACGGGTGGGTAAGTTGTTGATGAACCAGGCGGCGTCAACCGTGAAACGAGTGTCCTGGGAACTCGGAGGAAACGCTCCTTTCATCGTCTTCGACGATGTCGAATCTCTTGATGATGCGGTTGATGGATTGATCGCATCCAAATTCCGAGGCACTGGACAGACCTGTGTGTGCGCCAACCGCATCTACGTCCATCGATCATGCTACGATGACTTCGCAGCGAAGCTCGTGGCCAAGGTGAGGCAGTTCCAGGTTGGACCGGGTTTCATGCCAGGCGTCACGCACGGTCCACTCATTCACATCGCCGCGGCGGACAAAGTCATGGCGCATATTGAAGATGCCAAGGCAAAAGGTGCCCGAGTGCTACTTGGCGGAGAAAGAATAGAGAATCTGGGTCCAAACTACGTCCAGCCCACGGTGCTGGCGGACATGACGCACGATATGCGACTGGCCTCCGAGGAAACCTTTGGCCCAGTCGCTGCTCTCTTCCCCTTTGACTCTGAAGAGGAGGTCATCGGACTGGCTAACGACTGTGAGGTGGGTCTTGCTGCATATTTGTATAGCAGAAGCGCGGCAAGGATGCTTCGAGTTGCGCAAGCGCTTGAAGTTGGCATGGTGGGCGCCAATACTGGTATCATCAGTAACGTTGCATCTCCGTATGTTTTCCTTCCTGTTCAAAGCTCTCGTAACTTAGTGAATCATCAGCTGACCACCACCCACAGGTTCGGTGGTGTTAAGGAGAGCGGATTTGGAAGAGAAGGGAGCAAGTACGGGATTGACGAGTTTACCCACGTCAAGACCATTACGATCGGGGGTCTATAGACCAGGGTAGAGAGATATTCAGTACTAAGAGGTGCCACAAGAGGGCGAATGTTATGCATGGATATCGATCGAGTGTTCCAGGAATCTCTCCCTAAAGTGAGACTCGTATCAAAGATCAATGGCAAACCTACCAATTTTTATGGATACCCAGGCAAACCGTGTGAGGATATATTTTGATTCTTCGCAAAGGGTTCCCTCACTGCGCTGTAGATCATATGTAGCGTGCGTAGCAGGAATACGGCCACGAGTTGTTTGCCCAGGTGTTCCCCGAATAAATTTCTTTATCACGAGTAAGAATCCATTGAACGATCGATTCTCATTCGAATTCCGTGGAGAGTCAGAAGCACTATAGATGGCCATACAAGGCATGCATTGATAGAAGATAATTCGAAGGACGTGAACAGATTTGTCTTCATGGAACCAGATCAATAGGCCAGGGTTTTGGACTTATGGAAAGTTCATGTACTGCCAGCCTCCCAGGCTGGAGCGCTTATGTCTTCAGAAAACGGCGGTAGTTGGAGATTGTCCAGCCACAGCATGCTTGGTGAGTTTAGACTGAACTGCGATTCGGCATCATGAAGGGTCGCAAAAGATCCAAGTTCTTGTGGGAAAGACGCGAAGAATCCATCGAATGAACCAGCAGTTATTTGAGGGTCATGAAGTTGAGTAGTAGGTTGACTCTCTGGCATGACACTCAAAGATGAAGGCTCGTTCTGCCACAGTCTAGCCCAACGCCGGAACTGACTGTAGGCAGAATCGACTTGACTGGTGGCTGTATCCTCACTTCGGCTACGATGATCCAGACGTCGCGCCGCCTGCTCCAGGGCTTCAATGACCGCTACCTCCGAGCGAGCCGATTCCAGGCCAACGCACATTTGACGGATCAAAGTCATTCCTTGCAAAAGGGCATCGCGTAAATAGTCCGGTCGCGCATTCAAGCTTTGAGCAATGATCGCCAGGAGTGCAGCACGACAGGAACTGAACTCCGTGTATGAAATGCGGGCTAACCCGACCGTGTCCTGCAGCAATTGGCAGAGCTCGATGATTCTGATAGCAGCCTGTACACCATCAGAGGACAAAGTCGCGCTGATGTCTAGACCTGGGTCGCGTTGAGAATCAACTTCTCCTGCACTTGACGAGTTTGCTGCCCGAATCAGAATGAACGGGCGGCCCATGTACAGCCTGAGCATAGCGTAATTTAATTCCATGTGAATATTGCAGCGGAAAAGGGGGCCCAAAGGATCAAGGTCCCGACAATGCACCTTCTTGGGGAGAGAGTCCCACCATCTTATGATTTCATTGTGAATGTAAAAGAGTTGTTCTAAAAAGGGCTGGTGCAAGCCTCGTGGAAGTCGCCGTAGCCGGCCTCTATACTCACTGTTAAAAGCGTGCGGAAATGCAACTAGTGTTAGCTGAGTTACTCACATGATATGTGCGACCTTTCCAAGCTGCTCGGTCAAGTGAATAGTAGCATTGACATTAAGGAGGTTGATCGCACGATTGGGTGGTCTCAGTTCAGGCAAGTCTTTGGGAAGCTCAGCGTCTGTCTCAGCAGCGGACACAGAGAAGGGACGCCCGTGAAGAATGCTAATCCTCCTGTGCATGACATGTTAGAAAGCGACACATCCTTTAGTAGTAAATTAATTAGGTTTTTCGTACTTCTCCAACGAATACGCTGACCACCAAAGGCGGTTCCGAACTTCGATTGTTCGTGCGTCCAAGCCATCCCCCGCGAATCGGCGATGCATCCCATTTTGGATGGCCATGTTGATAGCCAGCCCATAATAAGTGTAAGCAAGACCGGAAGTATCAATGGGGAGTGTGTAGACACCAAGCAGCAGAAATGCCTGAACTGTCTCGATTGAAGCAATGGTAATTAAATCGGGAATCAAGCGACATGAATGCCGATAGAGAGCCAATCCAATGTGATCGTCAAGTAGACTATTTTCGCCGGGTGGGTCGCGCAAGGCCTGTGAGCGGTCGCCGTGCATGTAAGCGAACTGCGTTCCGATTGCAAATGTCATTAGAATTGTACATATCCAGCCGGCGTCATTGATGTCCAAGGGACGTTCGATGGTGTAATAGTAGTCTAGTTTCTGCCGGAACTCTATCTCGTCGAAATAAAAGTAATTCGTCTGTGCGTACTCTAAGAAAGTGTTTGTCAGGAAGTCGGCAATATGCCGTGGCGGAAAGTACGTTGTCGACGACTTGACGAGCGAACTGGTGGACTGGAGACTGGTTGCACGAAATGAGTCATTGGCTATCGCAACGTCGCCTGCCTGATGATCCTGTCAGTACGGCACTGTAACTGCTGTACTATTCGTGGAAGAATAAATACCGCATTGTCATCGGGGTCATTCCCAAGGCTTTGCAATCGGCGGCGGATCATGCGCGAGTAGTTCCAGTGAGAGAACTCTCCAGAGTAGTCTATGTAACGGCATTAGTAGGCAGAGTATGGGCACGAATAGCCTGGTTCCAGTCCAGAATTTGTTCGACATACGCATTGTACTAGTGGAAAGCGGATGAATGGAATAGCTGTCCATTATGGCGCAATCTTCCTGGTTTGGGGCTGATATGGATGCATTGCGAAGTTCTGAGCGATTTCCCTCCAGCATATCCGCAACAACTCGCAGATTTGACGTCTCCAATGATATATCACCCAAAAAATGCTGTACAATCCGTTCCAGGTGTCGTTGCTTGTCCGACGCCGGCTGCGGGGAATGACTGGCAGAATACCATATCAGTTGAGCGCCCGAAATTGTGTTGCAGCGAAACACAGGCCAACTTCATACCTCGAAACGTTTGACTGAACTACCTGCTCTGATCGCTTATCGACTTGGCTGTATTGACATGTCCGCTTATATCGCTGGCATCGCACACAAGGCAAGCCGCCATGGCCTGGTGTCGTCGGTTAGCGGATTCGAGGCAATATGGTAAAGCCCTCAGTACATTTCTCCTTGTGGTATCTGCATGAATCGCATCTAGAAGAAGGGATTTCAATTAGCGCATGCTTCCAATTGAGAGCGAATGATGGGAAATCTTACGCTTGCGCAACCCTCTTGCGCAAGGCATCCGGGACCCTGGGACGCTTTTGACGACCGTGGGGTCTGGTACTCTGAGGTTCCGACATGATCTAACGGAAGAACATATTTGTCCTGGGCCATGCAGAAGAATAGACGCATTATCGTGAAACAGAGAACGCCGCCCTCCTGGCTCGTGGAAGGGATCAGTTGAGGCCCAGTGAAAGGAGGATACGGAGACTCGGAAGGGATTGAATCATTGAAGATTGGACGAGTGTGGGGCAAGGCACATGCCAAGAGAGGGGGTCATGATAGAAAGGTTCTCACGATAAAACAGCTCGCCATGAAAAGACGCGAGCGACCAACTCTGGGCGTCCTTAAACGGTCAGAGTTGACATTATCTCCGAAAGGGTCAATTCTATTTTTCTGGTCAGTCGGAGATGTCATCGATGGAGGAACTCTCGTTCCCAACAACCAAGGCATATAACGTATGTAGAGTTCCCTTTAGGAGATGCCTACTATTCCCGGGCTGGAACAAGCAATTCTTTCATCACATATCATCCACCTACATAAAGCGGGAGTCGGTGGTCTCATTTTAAATGTTCACTTGAATCACTTGAACTATATTTACGAGCATATTTCAAGGCCAGTCCCACCGAAATCCTCCTCAATGCACGGATACAAGCTCCTCTCCAGGCAAGTACACACACAATCTTGCCCCTGACTTGCCAGACGACCGCAGCATATGCAGCGAGCTTGCGTATGTCTTGACTCCCTTCGGACTAGAGAAAAATATCATTTCCAGAGAGAATGTGTGTGTTGACTGCGAAATATTCTTAATAACTTGATCTGGAATCATGAATCGAGCGACCAGTAATCTGTGCGTCAAAGGAATCTGCCCCAAGCAGAACACGCGCAGTTTCAAGGCCCTGGGTTCAAGCTTTTGACGTGCCACTAACAAATCACAATTAAACAACTATACTCCACCACCGTGATACATTAACTAGTCTTGGCAGGAAGCTCACAGGGGCCCTTGGCGAGATATCTCCTCACAGATGGCATCGACTATGACCCTCGTCGTAGCCGAACCTCCCAGATCCGCAGTCACAACCCCCGCCTGACAAACAGACTTGACACAATCCATGAGTCGATCCGCCTCTGCTCCTTGGCCCAACCATGTCAACATCTCCGCTGCAGACCAGATCGCGCCAATGGGGTTCGCAACCCCCATGCCAGTGATATCAAATGCACTCCCATGGACTGGCTCAAACATGGACGGGTTCTTCCGCGTCGGATCGAGGTTACTCGAGGCTGCAATGCCAATCGATCCCGCCAGAGCCGCGGCCAGATCAGACAGAATATCCATGTGCAGATTTGTCCCCACAACAGTGTCTAGCGTCTCTGGTTTATTCACCATCCGAACAGTCATTGCATCTACCAGTGCCTTATCCCAGGTCACATCCGGGAAATCGCGGGCCACTTCTGCGGCAACTTCATCCCAGAGCACCAGCCCGTGCCGAAGGGAATTGCTTTTGCTCACGACAGTTAAATGTTTTCTTGGCCGCGAGCGCGCCGTCTCAAAAGCGAACCTGAAGATCCGCTCCACGCCTATCCGTGTGAAGATGGCCACTTCAGTCGCAGTCTCCCAGGGCTGACCGATGTGTGAGCGTCCGCCGTGTCCGGAGTATTCACCTTCAGAGTTCTCGCGGATGAGCACCCAGTCAATTCCGTTTTCGGGCGGGGCTGCGAGGGGCTCTTGGTCCCCGGAAAGGATTTCACGGGGCGTACGTTGGCGAAGAGCTGGAGTGGACTGCGGATGGCGAGGAGGAGACCCCAGAGGGAGATATGATCGGGGACATCTTCATCAATCAGCCACTGGCAGGAAGTTTAGGTAATTCCTGACCCACCTGGTGCGCCGACGGAACCAAAGAGACATGCATCGAACTGTCGATAGACTTCCAAGTAGTCGTCAGGAACGTAGGAGCCCGTCTTTTCCCAGTAGTCGGAACCCCACGTGAATTCGATTTCAAAAGTGCGCAATACGGCGGCCAGCTTCGTGACCACCTCAATGGCAGCTTTCACGACTTCGGGACCGACACCATCTCCTGGGATGGAGGCGATGCCATATGAGGGAACCGACATGATTTTGAATGGCTTGAGTGAGGTGACACAGCTGTGATGAGAAGGAAAGCCTATTAAAGTACCTGTTGATATCTCAGGGAGGGTCACCGGCCCGGAACTCAGTGTACATCGGGCCGAGGACTCTTTTCATGGGATCTCGAAGCATTTCCAATCCAATAGTATCCAGTCTCGAGGATATGCTTGAATATGCATGAGGAATTCTTGCTTATCATAATCACTTATGAAACCAACAGCTCCATTATCCAAGAGGAAGAGCACGTACTGATCAAGATGAATGAGTCCCGTAGAAAATTACTGGTGTATACTAAATGTCCTAGCTACGCTCTTCGCTTTCCTTTCGTATCCTCCACTGATCAGCCGAGCAGAGTTCATACGACACCGATAGATTAGGCGCGGGAACACCTCGCCTCTGTGCCTCGCGGATCACCTCACCTAGGAGATTCTCATGTTCAAGAAGATTGCCCTGCAACTGTTAGTTCCCCCTAGTCCATCTCAAACTTTTCACACAACGCATACCTTTTGCATGTCCCTCTGCATACTAGGGCATATTTTGTTCTCGATCGGATACATGCGGATCATTGTCTCGATGATATCCTTGGGCAAATCAACTCCAACAGCTCAGGCTATTTTGACCACCTCCTGCATAGCGGGAATAACCAAGTGATCCAAAGAACCGCATATTTGTAAATCGCCAGTGTTCACCCCAGTAAGAGCGCATATAGGATTTAAAGTTGCGTTGTAGACCAGTTTTCTCCATCACTCTTGCTCCCAGTCCAGCTCATAGCAGACACTAGTCTTGCCTCCTGCACTGTAGATACTTACAAATTGCTCTGCAGCCTTTTGTTGAATATCCTTGCTAAGCAGGTTATTGTAAAAGGCACTGATGCATAGATGATCATTCTCTTTCTACTCAATCACTCCAGGGGCGATCTCATGAGCATTGATTTGACTCACGCCAGAGAGAATAACATTATATAGGAAACAAGACAGGAATGGTTTCTTAATGTTTAGCCTATTTTGGATGAGAATAATAACAGTAAGCCCCGGGATCATTGCAGGTGCAATAATCTTATATACTAAGGGGCTGACATCAGGTATGTTCTTAGTGGTGCACACAATATAGTCGAAGAACCGGCTCTTCTCACTAGGTGCAACATGGGGCACTACGTTTAAGACTGATATGGACGCTCGTTAGCCCATAATATTCAGCTAGGGAATTAGATTGATATACTGGCAGTCGGCCGCCAACCTAAAGATGGCCGTGTTCACAGGAGATAACTTCAAATCCCCTGGCCATAACACTTTCATAGTTGGACCGCAAGACGCAAGTGACTTCAGCCAATTCCCTAATCTCCAGATTAAGCGCAGCGATGGTTCCAACTCCTCCTGCCCCAATCAAGAGCACACAACATTTTGGAGCCATAACACGCGGTCAGATATTTGTTTGGATCAATTTTGATGGCGGGATGGAAATTTTCGGAGATTTTGTAAGGGTTGACACCAGGTGTGGTATACACTCTGAAAACGAGGCCTTGGGGAATTTCCAGTACTTAGATCTCATTGTACTTCCTTATCTAACGTTCTTTTCCTTGCTATTTCACGCCGGATCATGGATTGTGACATAGGGGGAACATGTACCCGAGTTGTTCGCGGCCCGGCTGCCCTTAGACCCAGATGGCTTGCTTTAAATTTCATTATAGACTATCTGCAGGCCTTGGCAGATTCTGTTAATGACCTGCTTAATGCTATATTATGAGAGTAGGAGACATCATCCGTTGTCAGACCCATCATCTATTCATCACCCTGGATTCCTCTTCCTTCAAACACCATGTCTGGCGATTCCGAATTGAGAGCAATCTCAACATCTAAAGCCTGCCCTGGTGAGTATGGGATTAGTTCCTTCCCCTGAGTACAACAAATTAAGTGGGCTATAATATTAACACTGAAGATCTGGTAGCAATCGGACCCTATGTAAGGCGCTCTCAATCTCTCAACTCTCAACCTTTGATGGCAAAGGTCGCTAGCTGACCGTGCCCCTCCACAATAGTCCCAGGCGATGGTCGCAGGCCCGTGCATCTTTCTCTCGGGCCAAATTCCCATCGATGCCAATGGAAATCCGCTCCAAGGGAGTATTGCAGACAAAACGCGGGCGTGCTGTAAGAGCATCCAAGCGGTCTTGGCCTAGGCGGGAAGCGATATCAGCAAAGTGGTGAAATGCACCGTATTTCTCAATGATATGGATCATTTCGACGAGTTCAACGAGGTTTATGAGACTTATTTTCCTCATAAGCCGGCCAGGAGCTGCGTGGCTGTCAAGACGCTGCCTAAGAGTCTGCAGGTTGAGATTGAGTGTGTTGCCTTGGTGAATGGCGAACCATCGAGACTTAAATGAATCCTTGCCCTTACTCTAGGCTTCTAGATGACCCAGTTTTATGAATAGCAGACTGTAAACCATTGCCAATGCCCCTCTTCAAACTCATAGGTTGCTCTTGAAACTGCTCCTCTGCTGCACTAGCTCCAGCACCTTCAGTGCGACTCCATAGCTGTACGTATACCCCAAAGTGTTGAACCCATAGGCGTGAATGACATCGCCCTCCCTTTCCAGGCGATACCCTCCCTTTCGGCCAGGTCTGAACCCCACTAAATCCTGTATGACGTTCCTGTCAACATCGACCGATTGGAAGCGATCTTTGGTGATGAGATTGACTCGTCGCAGAATGTCCGTCCGTAGTTCAGGCGTCACTGTCCGATCGTAGTTCCCCTCTTGGCTGACTCCGCCAATGATGACGCCTCCACTGTACATTCGAGGAATCTGGTAGGTATAATGCGAGCCTTGAAACATGATCATTTCATGCGATTCACTTGGTACCAACATCGTCTGTCCCCTCACGGCGACTACTTCCTTGTCACCAGCCAGATCCAATGCGCCCACGCCAGAGGCATTCACGATGACCTTGGTCCCAAGCATCCGCTGTGCCTCAGTGATGGACCTGACCTCGGCACGGACGAACCGAACCCCCTTGGAGTCGAGGAGACGCTTGATCCACGGGAGGAACGCGGCCGGATTCACTGTCATCGACTGGTATGTGAATCCGATCTTCGCACCCGCCGGAAGATCCGTTGTAGGAAGACGCCGGTACTTGGGTACTAGTCGCTTGTACCAGATGGTCGAGTCATCGGTCCGATCGTCGTAGTATTCGATCACATCTACTACCTACGTAGGACCCATGAGTGGATGTGCATGACGGAAAGAAAGGCGATCAAGCCGCAAAGGAAAGAACAATACAAACCTGTACGCCACTTGTTGGGTCTCGATGGGCCAGTGCCCAGTAATACTTGAACGACTCGGCCTGGAGTTCGTGGCCTTCGCTATCGGGATGGGGCAGTATACCCGCACCGGCCCTGAATGACGGGTCTCATATGTGAATCTTTGCAGGATATTAAGAAAAACAAAGGTTCGGTTCATACCAAGGACTCGCCCAGTTTTGAGAATTGTCACCCGGTAGCTCTCGCGCAACGATAGTCACTGAATACCCTGCCTCGGCAAGCGCCAAGGCTGATGTGAGCCCGATGACTCCTGCGCCGATAATGCCAATTTCCATTTTTATTGCCTGTGAGATCCTTAACTTGAATCTGTTAGTGAGTGTGTTCATCCAGGATTTAAGTATGAACTCACTTGTCTCTCGACCCGGATCGGTCTCCGGGTGTAAGCACCCGGTTCGTAGAGTGGACGGCTGGTCAATTTAGGTCATGCACGGAGTATTTACTGTACCTAGATATTGTCAACAGGCTTTGCCTGGTGTGGCAGTGAGAGACAGGGGAAGTGGCCAGGGAGTTAATAGTTAATCGGCATAGAATCTAATCATTAACGGAAGATGCTGACTGCTACTAACAAACTAGTTATCAAGCAGTAGATTACATTCCAAGATCCTGATATATGACCTCCCTCGGCCAGTCCAGCAAAGTCGATAGCCGTCCAGGCAATGCAGTTGAGATTTCAAAAAAGAGCATTCGTGCCCTTTTCCCAACAAACCAGTAATCTTCGAACACACAGACCTGGGCGCAATAATAGGCCATCAATACAAGAGCTGCCACGTTCATTTGCTTCACAAGAGAGATAAATTCTTCCCCGACGGAGAGAGGCCAGATGTAAATCATTCCACACTCCAAGGGCAATTCAGCACTCTCAATACACTTGAATGAAAAATAGAGTTGCTGTAGTGCGTAACTGCATGCAATTCTCTGCTGGATTTCCGGGACCTCCGCCTCAAGGAAGTAGCTAAGTTGGTGGAGCTGGCCCTCTATGTCACTGAATAGATCAGTTTGGTTTCCCCTATGGTGCTGTTAGCTAAAGTGCGCAGGACTTCACTTGTACAAGATCACAGAGCGCGCGATATCCCAATTGCACAACAGGGAATACAGCTACGGTTCAGACGAGACACGGACACTAGCCAGGAAACTTACTTCGCCAGAGAGGTTGGGGCGCCGAAATCCTGCCGCAAGAGTGGTCGAAGAGAGCTACTTTGTATTATATCCATGAAGCTCTCAAGTGCCATAATACCTCGACATAATTTAAAGAGTTCGATGACGGAGTTTAGAACTGGCGATATACTAGCACTGTCCGGTTCTGCAGGGGATGCGAATGTGTACACCATGATTAAGCTGGAAGAGGCAAACAGTGCGCAGCAGTTCTTAGCTGTTGGCGAGTGAAGAGCCTTTCGGAAGGAGGGCAGGGCGAGAGTAATATGGTACCTGGAGCTTTTCAGATAGCTGCTGTACTTTTCAGGACAGCTACAGGCGATGTGAATTGCTGATAGGGCCAGGATCCCATGCATCAAGAACTCGTACGAGTATGCAATCGTAGGGATATCAACCTGCCACACTTCTTGCATCTCTGGTCTTCTTGCCATAGATGTGGAGGTGTGGAGACAATAATGGTGCATCAACTCAGGGTCGCGGCCGGTCCATTCTGAAGACAGGGCAAGCATGGTCATCTTTTGATAGAAAGAGCCAAAGACATCTTCACGGAGAGGCCGGTACAATCATCTCTCACTTCAGAACCTGAGTTAGACATGCTGATATCTGATCCATATCCACAAGAGAGCAGACTAGGGCGATACTCATAGCTGCAATTCATTCCCCACATTAAACAATTTAAGCACAGGTTCTCCTCATTACACTATAGTTTTATCAATAAGTGCATTAGTATACATACAAGCTTAGATTCTAGGGATAACTTAAAGCAAAGCGGCAACTAGAAGCACAGGGTTTCCCAACCTTAACCCTTCTTTTCTTACACTGCTCACAGCCGTTGCGGGACTTCTTATAGGATCTTCACAGCGGCATGTTGGGAATTAGTGAGGGGAGTTGTTGTATGGGCCAGGGAATCAGAGAACAATATTTGGCCAAATATATTGAAAGGCTGGAAGTAGCTACTACGCTTCTAGGGGCTTCTGGCTTCAAGATGAGGCCAGAGGATTACACCGCAGAAGGGAGAGTGGTCATGAGATTTACGAAAACGAAAACGGATACGACTTGTAAAGTCCTCCCATGCCTGGTCAAATTAAAGAAATTGCCTGTTTAGGAGCTGGGGAGTGTGTGGTTATCCAGCGCGGTGCATTGTATAACTATAGTGTAGCTGTTTAGGTTCCCTCATTACTACTCTGTACATCTTGAAATCAAGGCCACCACTCACAAGAAAATCAGTATCTCAACAAGAAACGCAGATAAAAAGAAGACACAAGAAAAAAACATTCAACAGCATAAGTATGGTAGTGGTCACCAGGCGCTGCATGGGCGGCTTGCTGCCCTATTCAGTCTTCCTTTAGGGCACTTCTGGCCCCTGTTCACCCACCCAAATATTATAGTATAGGTGCAGGTGGCATGGTCCTTATTTATGAGACTCGGAAATTGCCTATGTATTTTTATTTGCATATCTTTAATTCAAACTATGGGCTTCATTCCATGGATTCAGTGCGTATAGTGAACTATGCTCTTTTGGTTTTTGTGAGCAATGCCGCTCTGAGCTCGCCTGACTGGGGTGATGGGAGTCTGGGCATTCTTTATCACTCGTTCAACCTCCGTACTCTATCTATACTCTCTCTACCTAACAACTGAACTACATCTACTATACGAGCTGCCTCAATCCAAAGGTTCTTTCAATGCCTTTGTACTAGCTGCGCACCCTCCGGGGGCCTGGGACTCTAACCTTGAGCATATCAAGCCTCTTCAGTACCCTCTTTCCTGAGGCTTATGTATGCATCTCCAGAGCTGAGAAGTTATAATTCCTAAAATGAAAGCAAAGAATGATCGATTCTTGGTGTTAAACTGCCTGAGCTAGTACATTGTCTCTCTTAATAATAAGCTAATCCTCCGAACACCATGCATAACCCTCGGAAACACAGCAAAACCAACGGCCCTGTCATTAGAAGTAAAGCATAAGGATCAAGAGATCGCCCAGGGCAGATACTCAGGGTTGTTTTCATCCTTGTCCAGCGGTCGAATCACCTCCAAAGCTCTGTTGAACGCTGTCCACTTCCTCGCCACGTTTAGGTGATGACGAAAGAACCCCATGTCAATGGTTAAAGTCCTCGACGCATCGAAGTTGGGAAACAAGCTCCGGCAATCTTCAGGAATTAAATCTGTGATTTTAAGTACAAGGTTTCGCGGATTAGCGGGGGGTGGAAGAACATCCTAAAGACCTAATCAGTTCTATCCTTCGTTCATCAATATAAGACTCACAATGCGTGGCTCCCTCAAAGCAGGTTGTCCGTCTCTCAACTCCCAAACCTCTAGATATACAGAGATTGGGCCAACCCAATCAGACACAACGACTTCAGATCTAACTGCCTTATACAAATCGGGTGAGGAATCCTGAATCCCATCTGTGGTACTTTCAATATCGTGTGTTGCTTGGGACATCTCATCTCCATATTTAGTAATAAGCTAATCGCGAGTGCATTTAAACTGCTCTGTTTTCTGATGGATATCGCGCTGATGCTTGTCCTCCTCTATTTTGGCAATGATCACTAGTTTGGGCTGACCACCAGACCGCAGTAGCCATTGTGAAGCGTCACGGACCAGGTCATAATAGCTTTCCGAGAACCCAATTTCGACGACAATTTGTAGAAATTGTTCTTCGCCTCCCAACTCCCCGAAATATATCACGTCATCAGGATGCTTCATCCACACTGCAGGTTTATCTCCACGTTTGTCTCCAGGATTGATTTGAGGTGTTCTGAATAGGCGAACGGACAGTGGGCTTGCCACAATGCACATGGCCTCGTCAGGAGTTAGGGTGGTATGATTCGCCTTCGTGAAAGATCGGAAGATGCACGCGTTGAGGGCGGCATGCAGAGGAGAAACCATAGCTTTAACCTTCAAGATTCCATATTCCGGGTCATATTCCCAGTTGCACAATTTTTTCTCTGAGGCTTTTTTCAAAATGTGACGGATGTCCTTGGTGAGGTTGTCCCACGACAGCCTCAGTAGCAAGTTCTCTTCGTTACGACTGAGCAAGAATGATATAACGTGATTTTGTGCCTCTGCTGGCGAATCCACTGGGATAGCGTTTGACGCCTTGGGATGGTAAGTGATCGATGGCTGAGAGATGGCTGACGGTGCCATGGTGAACTGCATGAAGAATTGCAAATGGGGGGAAGTGTCTAAAGATGACAATAAAGAAGGGTGCGAAAAAGCGCGAAAATGGAAGGTGATCCTTCTGGATGAGGAAGCGGGAATAGAAACCAAGAGGTAGTGACGAAGGGGGATTCAGGAAACTAGGACAGAGGTGTTTTGTGATGGTAGGAAAGAGAAGTTAGGAAGGTACTAAATATTCAACGAAACAGATGCCTGGTTATATAGGACCTCATCTTTTAGGGGAGTTGTAAACTTTTTTTTTTTGCTCTTCCCTTGTCCTTTCCCAGTCATCATGAAGTAATGGTTGCCTACCAATTAACAAAGGCGTCACCATCATCATAAGCAACTGCAGAGGCATCACAGACCACAGTATCATCAGCATCTGTAGGGGTGTCATTGACATCGTCAGACAGAGCATGAGGGCATGGAACAATCAGATCATTGTCCAGCAAGTGCTTCTAACAAACTAAGATTTCTGGAGGCACCCTCGCCTTACTTTTGTCACCGTCAAGCCAATTATTATTGATTATTTGGCCGTTTGCAACCATAATGAGACATGCACATGCGCACATCAGAGCGACGTTAGCACAGCGATTATCAGAGGCGAAGCCTAAGTCACTCAATTCACCAGAGGTAACAACCTAGTCGACGATGATAATATAGGCTCGGTTGCCCTGCATTCCATCCACCATAAATACAGAAACCATGTCCTCCCAAGCAATGTTGAGTTGGCGCGAAAGGTTGAGCATTGCATCAATATAAGCCTTTTTTTGATTGGCATAGGTTGGAAGGATGCAGCAAGACAAACCATGAATTGCGTTTGCAGTAATAAGATGCTCAATTAGATCCATAACTACTGCAACGTTACAGGCATTGGATCTTGAATATGTTGTAGGGTTGATCACCATCTCCCCATCGCTCACGTCAAGCCCAATAAGCTCCATCCCATTTCTGAATTCGACATCGTCGGCTTTGAGCTTGAGCCATTCGAGAAGTTTCTGAGAAAACACTGGACTCAGTGTAGTTGATTTCACAGATGGTGGGCGATTGACAGGGTCGTCTGTTTCAAGCAGTGTTTTATGGCCTGAGCAAATCCTGACATTTAAGCCGGCGTCAAAGAGAGCAACACCCCCAATGCTACCATCTAGGGACTCTGGGAGGGATGGTTTAGTAGTTAGAAGGACTGTGGAAGACCAGGACACCGGCCGTAGCCAGTGAAACTCAAGCTCAAGGCGTTTCTGATCCTGGCTGAAGAGCAACTGGCTCCAACGCGAAGAGGCATCTCCGCCAGTAATGTGTCCATTGGGGGACAGGGCGATAAGGTTGGCACAGTCCTCAGGGTGAAGCCCCCCTAAGATGTCTCTTTGCCAATGTTTAATGACACTCTCCGGCCAGAACATCCAGAACATCGCGAGTGCAGTCCAAAACCCAACATGTTTATAATAGGAGTCGGAATAAAGAGAATATGGATAGATATGAGCGCTTTCTACAGCACCCCCCTTCTTTGTTATTATGCATTGGTTCCCATCCCTCTGGAGAGCCTGTGTAGAATCAAGTCAGCCCATCTGTAGATGCATGTGGAAGTCATACACATACTGCTTCCTTTGCTGATGTAGATCTCAGGGAATGAATATCCTGGGTCGTTAACCCTACAGATAGTTGAGTAGCTTTGGAAACGCATAGTTGGTTCCGTAGAGACAGTGAGAACATCCATGGCTTGATTATGTCGGTGTGACAACCAGTGTACAGTAAACCCCAGCAAGACTAGCCGGTCTGATCTCGATCTGCCTGACGTACTCTTCTGGTCTGTCAATCTCTGAAGCCACAAGACTCAAAAGTGGATAAGATACTTAACCAGGGTCCGGGAGAACCGTACGTCTGTACGTATAAGGGCAGGGATGAAGGCCTCAACTAAAATCTTTGAATCTAGAGCATTCCCATCTCCCTTGCAAGTGGATGGTAATTAAACCTCCACTATCACTTCACTGCTAAGGTACTATTCACATAATATAAATCCCTATATATCATTCACTACCTAAGTCTCTCACTAATTCCATTAGGTCTCATTCACCTGAGCTCTAACCTACCTTCACTTAACCACCTTCTAGCCAGCAGTGCTGTCTAGCGCTAATTTTTCTCCCCTCCACTCCCAAATCCTCAGCTATCTGAGGCAAAATTGCAAAGCTTCTGCTTGGCAACAGTTTGATCAAGGGACCAGAAATAAGGGTAGCGACTGTTGATGCAAGGTCAACCATGGCGTTCTGTGTGTGGGTGCCTCAGGCACAGTCATGTGACCTGGTGCATCCATGGGAGCCTGAGGCATGATCATGTGATCATGCCTCAGGCAGAAAGGCGGTGGGCCGGCTACCCGAGGGCACACCACCTCAAAAATATCTCCCACACAGATAGACACAACAACAGACAAGACACCAATGAATACACTACATGCTATACTACTACTACTAAGCTAGCTTTCTCTCCTTCTTGTATACACTATCTAAATATCTTCAATAGCGACTGCTTCCGTCCACATCCACAGTAGATAAGTAATAATTAACTAACTAGTTATCTAGATATTGGGGATCTTCTATAGCATTATACACCATACTTCGCCAGCTCTTTAGCTAGCATCCTAATCTCTTACATTATGCACTGCCATTAAGGGAAAGGAGTGGGAACTAGCTTTAGCAAGAGGCTGGTGAACTTTAGCGGATCTTTATAGCTGTGACATCAGATCCCACATCAGCCAATACTATTTATGTCCTTAATGTGCTTGATAAATGCCATCTAGCTGATTAAGAATAACTCATCTAGAGACTCAAGGACTTCCACAATCTAACCGATTCATCGGCCCATAAATCCTGGTTAAAGTTTCTGATTACCAGTCGTCCTTATGATGAACTTAAGATCAGTTTCAAGGCTATCACAGATTCCTTCTCACATATACATCAAGGGGGAAGAGGAAATGATTGGATCCATGAAGTGAACAATCTGATCATAATAATTAGAGTGAAGGAGCTTGCTGAAAATAGTGGATTTGCCCTGAGGGAAGCTGCTAAAGGAGGACATGACAAGATCATCCAGTTACTGTTACACTGGGCGCCTCCCGGCTCTGCTCCTCAACACAATTATAACGAGTACAAATCCCCTCCTGCTGTACCACAAAAGGCACCTTCTTTGCCCTATTATAGGGCCTTGCTGCCGCACATCAGCAACAGCAACTACACCAACCTCACGCCGGAGGATACTGTGGACCCGCCCGCACGCCTGTACAGCGAGCGCAACACAGCAACAGAAGAAGACGAGCTGGATACTCTCCTCCTCAAACATCACAAGAATACCTACGCCTTGCTCTTCCCCGCGTACGCCATTAATAACAGGGCGCTCAGCGTCGGCGAGCTGAGGCAGCGCGCATTAAGTTACTCTACAAGGGGAAGTTGCTGGATGATAACTTAGTCTCATGCCAGTTAGAGGGCCTAAAGCAGCAGTCGGAGGTGCTGTGTGTTGTGTCCGAGATGCCGCCCGGGAAGAGCACACTGAGTGAAGGCTCGGAGACGGAGGCGGACATTTGGCAAGGCGAGGTGCAGAGCGGAGGAGGAAGGAGCAGGAGGTGGAGAGGGAAGAGGGTGTTGAGTCCACCGAATGAGAGCTAAAACACTAATCGTTTCCAAAAAATAGAGCGCATATAGTAGGTAGTCTCTCTATATTTTTTAATTACCATGGTCATCATCAGAGAAGATATCATTTAACTACATTATAGGTCAAAAGTCTCCGGACAGACGAAGACAGTATTGCTTATCTAAGAATATACAGTCGGCCCCAAAAGTTTCCGTACCCTTAATGAATTTGAGGTGATCAAAATACTTCGAGTCTTCGAGATAGTCAAGCACTCACCGCCCTCCATGACCTGCTTCATACTCGCCAGACCTAGTCACCTAATATTAATTAGCTGCGCCAATTCCCCTACGCGTGGCTCATAGGTAGTATCGACTACTCATCAGTTTCTTGTCAGCTCGCGAAACAACCGCAGACAGGAGCCATGTTGCCTTTTTCCTTCTCTTCCCCTCCAACCCATTTCAGGGCAATTAACCTACTTCCATCGCGGACACTCTAGATCTGGTTGTTTATTCTTCTAATTCCAATCATCATGCATTCAGCAACATTCATAGCCATTGTCGGTCTGCTAATAGCCGTGTATATTGTCACGCGGCGTAAATCAACTTCGTCTTTGTCCCTGCCGCCGGGCCCCAAGCCATTGCCGATAATTGGCAATGTCCACCAAGCTCCCAAGTCCCACGGCTGGAGGACGTATCGCGAATGGAGCAAGCAGTATGGGCCCATCGTTCACGTCAACATGCTTGGACAGCCCATCATCATTTTGTCTACGTCTGAAGTAGCCCACGACCTCCTAGCGAAGCGTGGAGCCATATTTTCGGACCGACCTCGTCTTTTTGTAAGACTCTACTCTCCTCCCCTTGTACGTGCAATATGAGCTAATCCGAACTGGAGTTGGCGACAGAGTTGGCCTTGAAAGGACTCAACATCCTCATGATGAATTACACCGACCAATTCCGACAACATCAGAGGCTACAGGTCTCAGTGTTAAACGCGACGCCGGCAGCCGCCTATCTCCCCTTCCAGACTCTGGAATCACAGCAATTGATACACGATCTCCTGGAAAATGCGGGCGGCGCTGGTGCTGACGTTCAAGGACATTTTCAGCGCGCAGTCGCTAGCATCATCCATGCGTTGCTGTATGGCTTCCGTGTCAAAGACTACAACGACCCGGTGCTTCGCGCCGTTGTTAAACTCAACGATGAGTTCTCCGAGTTTATCCAGGTTGGCGCGCACATTGTTGACCAGTTCCCTGTGCTTAATAATCTGCCCGGCTTCTTGGCCCCATGGCAGGCAAAGGCTGAGAATCACTACACGACCAAGTATGATCTGCGCGCTGAAAACTTTCGGCGGGGCCTGGAGTCGGACGCCTGGAATATATCAAAGCATCTCAAGAAGACCGTCGAAAAGGATAGCCTCGACATGCCCTTGGACGAGCTAGCGTTTGAGCTTGGTACCATGATTGACGCCGCGCTGGACGGTACTACAGACAGCTTGATCTGGTTTGTGGTGGCCTGCATCACCCAAGACCAGGGCTTCGTCGCCAAGGCACGCGAGGAGCTGGATGCCGTTGTCGGGCGCGACCGACTCCCAGTCCCAGATGACAAGCCCAAGCTGCCGTACGTCACCGCTATTGTCGAAGAGATATTCCGTTGGCGACCCGCTGGCCCCGAGGGCGTCCCTCACTTGAACAAGGAGGAGACTACCTACAATGGATATATCATTCCCAGGGGATCTGTTATTGTACCCAACGTTTGGACAATCTCCCGGGAAGAGGCCTTGTTCGGCCCGGATCCCGACGATTTCATACCGGATCGCTGGCTCGACGAGGACGGCAAAACGCTCAAAGCCCTCCCCCCTGCCGTCTTCGGCTATGGAAGGCGGACCTGCCCGGGGCGGTATTTCGCCCGTAATGCTATCTGGGTAGTCGTCGCCCAGCTGCTATGGTCATTCGACATCAAGGCTGGCCTGTCTGAGGAGACGGGCGAGCCCATCCTCGTTGACCCTATTGCATGCACCTACGGCCTGGTTATGCGGGCCCTGCCTTTCAAGGCTTCGTTTAACCCTCGTGGGCCTTGGGTGCGTGAAGTGATTGCCAGAGATGGTGACACTTATAGCAAGGATCATGCGGCCATGCTCAACCAAATTGGGGCAGAGTTCGCTAAGCTGTAGCCAGCCCTCTTTCCTTTTTTTCTCTCTTATTATACACACATGTCGATTATGGCTATAATAGCATCTTCTCGGTGATGAGAAAGCCCATCAAGGGGAGATCTCCCCCTGTTCAAGCGGAATGAAACCTTGGAAGTTGCAATTGCCAACATTGTTCTCACCAGACATCTTAGGCTAAAGGGTGGGGGCAAAGTAGCTCCTGTCCCTATCATCCAAGGTCCCCATAAGACATTAGTCTGCCATGCAGACTCGGGGTATCCCCTCACCTGTCGCCAAGTCGATCAAATACTTTGGGTTGACCCACCAACGCACCGTTGGGAAGCCCGTCCCTGACAATGACACCCATTTTCGCTGCATACAGTCTCACACACCTCGTCATCGAGGTCATTCAGTAATAAGCAGAGAACGCCCCCGCACTTGGACATGTCTCGTGACAGATGGAGCTTTGTTTGCTTGGCAACACAGGAGTCTCTGCCCGGATTCTCGCTTACCTGATGACGATGCTGAGCATTTCCAGATGTTGGTTCGAGGGTACAAGCGCACATTAACCATTTCACATCCTCTTAAGTCAATGACTGGAATCACAACTTGAAGTCATTTTCAAAATTGCAAAGCACTTCAATGCTATACTTCTTTTGAATGAAGTGGATACGTTTATGGCAAATTGGACGGTGCTCCACGATAGCCACAATCAACCGGTCACCATATTCCTGCAAAAGATGGAATTGGCGTAATGTTGGCAATGTTTTCACGTGGACAGCTAGGAGCCTGAGGGACTGCCATATTGCAGCTTTCCACCCTTTCCAAGTCTTTGCTTAAATTTCCTTGCTCTGACGCAGTGATTACGCTGTGTATTGCCAGAAGTTGGTTCAAGGGCCCTTCTGCATATTTTGAAACAATCGAGATGCGTGGCCATAGGTATACTTCGTTAGCGGGGGACAGCGTCGCGGCATCTACGGATCCCTGGATATCATTGACTAACCTTCTTTTAGAGGTACCGTTGGTCTCCACGGGAGTATACTGTAAAGTTGAAATCATAGCCATTCTGAACAGGTCGAAGTCAAGTATGAGATGCTTCTTACGTCGTAGACAAATTGGACCTCTCAAGTAGCCCGCTTTGCCCCCAATCCAAGCTACAATCAAATCCCAAAAATGCTGCAATGCCGAGCATTGCTCAGTGGACTGACTCGTCCTTCCAACCGTTCCCTTGACAACAAAAAGGAAAAGTATACGTCAGTGACAAGCCTGAAAGTCGGCGGGGAACGTAATGGCGCGAGTCCCAAAGCCAGACAGCGCAGTGTCCGGAAAATCTGCAACAACATAGCCTTCATCGGCCCTATCCTTCGTCGCATTACGGGGAGTGAGCGCATAACCATCTACTCCTTGGAGGATAGCCTCTTGACCCGGATCTATCAGTATCTTCCCCTGGTCGATCAAGTCTGTTTGGCTCTCAGCTGCGAAAAGCTCTTTTCCCAATATAAGGTGTTTGCCAAAGACAGCTCAATGCTTCCCCCACAACCCACGGACCATCATCTTCCTCTTTCACACGTAAACAGCGAAGAGAAGCTACGAATTCAACTCCTTGTTCGACTTGAGAATTCCCGGTGGGCATATTGCGCTAAATGTTTATTGCTCAAACCACGAAAGATGTTTACGCCAGACGCACTCAAGGCACCGAACCTGGAGAGGCGTTGCACGCGCTACGATGGCCTAATAGAATTATGTCCATGTCTTCATTTGACTCGTCGGGATCGAAAACATGTGATGGATCTTCTCCGGTCCCCAATCACGCCTCTCGGGGTCCGATATGGCTGTTTTGGCTTTGAACGTGATGGGTGGCGACTTGATGGCCATTCCTGTCCATTCTACTCAGACACAGATCGAGAAGTGCGAATTTACACGGAAATCTCCATCTCTATTGTGGGCTTATTGATTTTGAATATTTGGTATTCTCTGCGAGTATCCTCTGGTGATTCTTTCGTCGCAGCTGGGCCTGTCTTCGCATGTCCTCACCTGGATCTGATGCCTCTGATTCACACGACTGGAGACTTTACACGATGCTACAAATGTTTTGCTTCTGTTTGGAAAGAACCAGAATTGCTAGAAGACGCTGGTTTAGTGACTTTCTATGCGAATCGGCCTCTTGGGTGGGCCGATAAGTCAGATGACGTGTTTTGGTATGATCGCTGTTATAATCCTGAGGATAAGGAGGGGAACAGTGAACAGAAGCAGTATGATCCTGCCAGTCTTGATTTACAGTTAAGTTAAGATCGTCTACTAAGTTCTTTTTAGGTCTCCATCACAAGATTTGAGAAACGGGTCGACAATTTGGCACGGCCGGCGCGAGGATTACCCGCAACGGTTTAATTCAGGAGGAACGACCATCTCTGAACCTGTCGCCCTACGAGGAAACTTGTGTGATTTGTAGTATGCGTTACGATCTGTCGATTCTGCTTCCTCTTCGTGATCGTTCATTTTTGGACCTCGTTCTATCGAGGGTTCCAGTTCCTGCACATAGCGTAGTCACTTCTGCGGGCCTAGTTGAATACTCGCACCATGATCACCAAGCCTTCAATCAATATCAGATGAGGACTGTTGAGAACATGACTGACAATTGTGACTAGTGATCACAACAGCCACATTACACTTAGTATCCATGAATAGAAAAAGACTATATTCTAATATTGGTGAGGTCAATACTCGTATTGACCAGAGCTGCTATCTACCTAGCTATCTAGGTAGTCTCTGTGGGTTACGGGGTAGCTACAGATTAAATCGAACCAAGGCCCCGTCAACTTCTCCTCTCCGCAGATGTTGCAAAACCTTGGAATCACGTATAGGGAGAATGGCCGTCGATACTCGGAAATTATGGCGTCTGTCAAAGTGGTGGATATCTTCTCACAACACTATAACCCGATCTTGGCCCTGTTCAGTCGCAGGTCTAATCGTCTGCCCTCTGGCCTGCCATCGCTGCTGATGTTTAAGCGTTGGTCCAATGGAACTCACTCCGAGATTGGAGTTGATGTCGTTGAAGGGCTGAGGAATCACGCCGATAAGGCAGTTTCTGATATCCCTGATAGGAAGCAGCCTAGGCTGTTTGATGTACAACATCTGAGGAACGTGATGGATGAACCATATGATTGATCAACCGTGGATTGACTTGCATGTTACATCTCAGAGTATTGTACCATGCTAATGTCTTTAAGCTGACATATTGCTAATTAGCCATCTCATCATATCAGAGAGCACTACCTTTCTATTATCAATATTTGTGTTTTCTCTCGAGTGGTGCAGCACTACTCTCGGTGCACTTTTCCTGAGGGGGAAGACGATAACATCCCGATAATACGGAGAATTGAGACGATACAGCCAAACATGAGGCAAGACGTCATAAACAAGCTTCCTGCGTGAAGGAGAAGGGTGGCGATGGATATTGTGCCGATGCAGTGCAATGGCCACCTAATCTCAGGCATGATGGAGAGGACGTAGCCTTCAAATCATATATGACTTCCTCTGCAGTCTGATATCCATTTGACCAACATTTTCTGATTACTTCCCGGATATCGGCAGCAATGCTTTCTAGATCTGGAAATTCTTGCTGATGTAGTAACTTCCGGATTTCTCTGCTAGATCTATCAGCATACAATTGATGTCCAACGCTGATTTCATAGATAATTGTTCCAAGAGCAAACAGGTCGTCAATCTCGGTAGAGTCAAGGTCGTCAGAGTCAGAGCACGGCCTAGCGTATCGGGTCGAATATGATACCACAGCTGAGGTGTTGTCGATCCGAGAGCCACCAAAATCCGCGAGGGCCAAGGTGCCATCTTCCTGAATCAAGAAATTGTGGCTGCCAAAGTCGCTATGAATCACATTCCTGGAGTGGATAAATCGTAGGGCTTCTGCGGCTTGCAGAGGGCCATCTGTAATGCGTCAGTCACGAAATGACAGTCTAGAAAGGAATCTTGATCTTACTGAGTTCGCCTCTCTGGATAGTTTGAGAGCGCAAGATTGTCCGCCAGGGTACCAGCAGGTTGATATTGAAACACAAGCCCGTTTGGGAGACCATTTCCCTGGCAATACTCGCCGTAGTATCGCAGGATAAAAGGATGATGGCCAAGTCGTTCATAGATACGTTTTTCTGTTGGTTGCAGATTTCCCACGACAGGATGATTAGTTAAAAGTCTCCTTGATGACAAACCCAGTGTCGGCTAGTTACTTTGATGACATGTGCAAAACAGCCGACGCCTGCAAGCTGTATCTGCTTTCGGTCTGCTTTTTCCAGAGCTTCCGCCACACAGGGTGGTAGCATATTCGACATTTGGAGAATGTACTTTTCCAGTTTATTTGGGACATGGGGACTGCGATGAGTGTTGAGAATAAGATGATGGGCGTAAAGGGGCGCTATGCCTTATACAGCCTAGGGTCACTATGCTCTCCAAGCAACCATCAACAACCATCAACAGTCATCAATAATCATCAACAATCATCAATAATTATCCAAGTATAGCAACCAGGCAAGGCACATCAGTGCGTAATGGGGAAGTCTGACCAGAGAAGCTATTGTGAACAATTGAGAGAAAACGGAAGTGCACTTGTTCAGGCCTATAAATCAATCATCTGTTGTCATCTGCTTCTGCCTGTTTGCATCTCTCCTATGTACACTCCTGAGTCTCCTGAGTCTCCTGAGTCTCCTGAGTCTCCTCACCACTTTCTTCCTGGCTCTCCTTCCACTCGAGGTATACCCTCTCGGTGAGGAAATTGATGCTGAACTCCTTCCTATCCGGGATCAAGTCCTCCGCAGCCTGGAATTTTCTGAACGTTAGAGGATCTCCGCTCTCGAGTTCGCTCGTCATAATGTTTAGCATCAGGGAGATTTGCTCTGCAATGAGCTTCTCGCCCGCTTGCTTGGCTTCTTGATTGATGTCTTCCAGTCGCTTCAGCCAGAACATCCATCTCCAGTGACTAAACCCAGAAGGCGACTTCTTGCCTAGCTCTGACTCCACGAAGGTGGCACCGCCTCGCCCAATATCATCCGAGCAGTCGTTCCACGACTCGTTTGAGAGCGAGATCATCTTGTATCTTGCTTCCTGCATCCAAGCAAACACCGCCGGCAGCAAATCGGCAACAGTGAGGTCTTGCATCGTGCGGTCGGGATCGGCGTCACCAGCGTCGTCAAGACTACCAAGCGGCCGCGCGGTCTCCAAGGCATCACGGCACACCAGCAAAGCGATCTGGAAAAGCTTATCATTGCAAAGGCCTGCCGACGCAAGCTTGGCCAGAAAACGGGCAAAGTTGCAGCGCTGGCTAGCACTCATCGTGGCGCAGTCATTGAGCCAGTAGTCCGTCATGTCTATGACAAGAAAAGGCAGATCTTCCCAGACGACGCCAGCCGGTGTGTTGGCGATTTTAATGTCTTTGTGGTTCTGCTTGCTGGGTTTCTTCAAAGGACCTCTTCCCCGGAAACGGACGATGTCAAGTATCAAACGATCGTGTTCGGCATTCTCGTGGGAGAGGTGCCTGCCACCCTGGTAACAGGCATACCAGAAATCATGTAACACGGGCTCGAGTGTCGCCATTGAATAACCATGTTGGCAGTATCTCATACTTACATACCACACTTTGTTCCACATTGATCCCCGGATTTCGTCGAAGTTACCCCGACGGACTTCATCCTGGACTGACTCTCGATAGATGGGGGAATATTTCAATTCCTGCGCGTGCATTTCCCTGTTAGGTGGTCTGTTTGGGTGAAGATCTCCTGAGTCTTGCATCGTGAAAGAGAAGTGGGAAGCGAGAGGCTGTTGTCGGTAGAAGTTTTGTTTCTGTAATCAGATTGATAGAGTGTAGAATAGGAGGCAACTCGAGGGGTGAAGGTGGGTTTATATGGACAATGATTACTCCCACTGTTGCTTGGTCTGGTTTGATCAATCTCTCTTAGTCTCTGGACGACACATTCAGCCAGTGTCTCAGGCAGCAGCATTGACCTGCGCGGTGGTCTAATGATCTAATGCATGTCTATTATAGTCTATAGGCAATATTCCCTACTAATACTAAGGCATCGATCCAGTACTATGTCAAAGTGTAGGAGTTGCTGAAATACTATTACCCTGAAAGAGTGACTGTCATGACACCATTTTAGTACAGTGGTATAAGTTCTCCGATATACTACTACGACTTTGGCAAAAGTGAAGGGCAGCATGTGTTATTAAAACTCAATCATGAGTGGTATGTTGAATACTATCCTCATGCCCTTAGCATAATGAATGACTACATCAGCTCATTTCCTCCACCTCCACAAGCAGCCTATTGTCATCAGACAGCTGCCTAGTTGCAGTAGCACTCTCTTTTATAGCTGTCCCAATGGCATTTCGCGCCGTCATGGGTGCACTAAGATGTCAGTCAGAGTGTTTATTATATCTAGGTCTGGGATAAGTTACCGTTTTGAAATGGCAACGGCAGTAAGCAACTCCGCCATCTTGTGGCGTATACCTGCATTTATTTTTGGCTTTGGTACATGTCTAAGAAGCGCATCATTAGAAAACCATAGAATTAGCAGAGTTAGCACTCGCCCCATCGTCATAGGTGATTTCAACACTGTTGTCCCTCCCCTCATCCAGACCGCTTGATGCAAGAGAATCGGAGTTGACAGGGCTGGCCACCACCCCCAGGGCAACGAAGAGGGCAAATCCCATAGAAGCAAGAAAGGGTCTTCATGATGGAACAGCGCGGGGCTTTGCGATTGTGGAATGAGCGGAAAATTAGAGTGTCGCGGAGTAGCGCGCCAGTTAGGGCTGCCTTGACACACTGTGAGTATGAGATGGTGCCATGTAAAGCACCATATCGGGAACACACCTCGGCTTGCGGAGCTCTCTCTGCTCTGATAGTCGTCTCTCTTTGTATCCGTCTTTCCCCTCGCATAAGATTTGCCTGTCCATCTAGCTTATTGCGCGTGGCCAATCCTCTCCCCGGATTGCCCAACATAATGTAGGTGGTATATTCGCGTAGTCTGCGGGTAGTATGGCAGGTCTCGGTTGGATTCTCGGGGCCGTCGTTCTTGTTCTGCTTTTTGGAGAAGAGCATCAGGCTACGGTCACAGCTGGATACTGAGTATGGACTGAGGGGAGCGGAGCAAGATCGTCCTGAAAAGCATCCTGCCGCGTGATACTTGTTATTGTATACATGACGCGGTGTCAACCCTGCATGATTTCTCAATATTGCAAAATACTAATATAGTCGAATATCGATCATCGATCATCTAGTATGCGGGAGATATCGCGATAGGCTACCATACTTGTATGATAGACTTGTAGCTATACTGCAGTAACATCTAGGTATAATCTGTGAATCATTTGAGCTTTTTCTAAAAGTTGGATAGTCAGCAGATATCGACGGACACTGCCAGGCTCTTGAACTACTCAATATGAATGCGATGGTTGTCTACGGCCAACTATCATCGTTTGGGAGGTTCTGGACTCGTATAATATGCCTGAATCGCAAATTTGGGAATTCTGCCTTCCCTAGGGAAATGAAAAGCCGCAGCCTGGAATGTCGCTGTGATGGTCAATGGCCACCAAATTGCCATTGGCCTCGTCTTCCTTGAGAAGCTGCTCGTGGAGGGAGTCCAGTCGAATCCAACTGTCAGCGTATTTCATTCCTTTCAGACGCTCCCTCTCGATGGCTTCAGAAACTCCCGGACCACCTGCGCAATTGCCATCGTGATCGATGCCGTCCATATCCTTGTCGCGCATTCTGTTCTCAGCGCTGTTACCGCTCTCTTCCAGGAGACCGGAGGCTTGCAGAAGCCGCTCCGGAGGGATCGTCAGTCTTCCTTTCTTGAACACATATTTCGATACAGACGTAGCGAAGATAACGGGCTGAGCTGAGTGCGATCCCGTTTCTCCATTCGAGCTGTCCAACACCTCCCCCTTAGCTCTGGCAGCCACATATCCCTTCGGCTTCACTGAACCCTTCCGGACGAAGTGCGTGACGATGTACAACCACTTCCGGTCCCACGTGAGGATGCGCGACCATACCTCATACTGCTGGAACATCCGAATCTCCTTCCTGAAGCTCGTTGTGACGCCTCCAATAATCGACGCAACCATGCCGCGGTTCCCCTCTGCAGTTAGTTCGCGATCGACCGCCATCAGCCCCCATAGCAAAGACAGGAGAGCAGATGCGATCTGCTAGCATCCAAGTCCGTGAAATAGGTACTGTTGGACTTGTGGAGGTTATAGTCGCATTCCAGCAAGGGAGCATAAGTGCTGGTGACCATGGGCAGGAACACGGTAGGGATCTTTGAATTCGAGATCCATGAGTTCGGCCCGGGGCGACGACGGAATTTGGCCCAGGCGGCTCTCACGATCGGACTGAAGATGCGGTACTGGCGTGGAGATTGTAGTCAGTGGCTGCGGTTTCGCAAAGGCAAACTCCAAGGGCAGAAATAGGGAACGTACATGCCATACTAGCGGCAGGCATTTGACATTAACCGCCAGCAGGATGAAGGTTGCTATTTTCCATGGGTTGATTGAGTTGAAGATGCTGTAGAGGAGTTCGCCGTTGATGAAGCCCATAATCACCCGCAATCAATGTTTGATATGAGACTGAGGTGTTCTCTAGGTAGGGATGATATGGAAGATGGTTACCTGTGGTAAAGTAAATGTGAATAACGGTAAAGAAAAAGAAAGTATAGAAATTTCCACATGATTTGTTCCATGGACGCTTGTACGCAGTTTTGGAAGCCGAAGCCAACTCGGCAACCCGAGCAGCCTCGGGACAAGATTAGGCATTGATTTGAGATGCTTTCAAGAAAGTGAATTGGTAGGAGGACAATGACTCAAGCCGAGCCGAGCTCGGGTCGGCCTCTTTAAAACGCTGTGGCAAACGGCCAGCCACCTCGGATACAGAGTATGTCTAAACATTTCAACCATTCATTCATATATTCAGATCCAATGAGTCTTATTGTAGTGCTAAGAGCAAGAGCGGAAGGAAAAGCAACGGGAAGCGTGAAGACGATTGCAAGCAAGCGACAAGGAGATATCCCCTCAGTCTGACTGACTTGCCATAATCAAGGCTATGGCTCTATTCACTCATCCCATCCCAACAGGTGGCCAATTTATCTGCGCCATGCCAACTGAGAGAGTCTACTTTCTTGTTTTCGATGCTCCCCCCAGTAATGATCTAACACTCGCCTTCCTTGATTCCTTTTCTCAATGCCTCAGCAAAATCGAGCGTAGCTATCCCCAGGGCGTGCTCATCACCACAAGCAGAATTCCCGACATCTACAGCAAAGGATTCCCCGATGGTGCGCCTGACGACCAGGAGAGCCACTTCTGGCCCGTCCTGCGCCAACTCCTCGAGTGTGAGGAATCCTCAGCCATTTTCCTAGGCGCCTGGCTGACACGAGTAGGTATCCCATGCCCACAATCGCCCTCATCAACGGCCACGCCTTTGCCGAAGGCTTTTCCCTCGCACTGTGCCATGATTTCAGGATCCAGCGTCCCTCCGATTCCCTGATCGGGCCTTCCGCAGACCCTTCTGCGACGGAACTCTCTGCGCGTATGCAGAGCTTGATCGGCGCCAGACTGCCAGCCTTAGCGGCTCAACGGTCAGATCTCATCAGAGGCGAGACGCTTTCCGAGCTGGGCTGGTGGATGCCATCGGACATATCAAGGAAGCGTATGCAGTTATCAAATCTAAGAAGCTGTTGGATACTACGCGGAACAAATCTTACCATCTGAGCAAGAAGCGCCTGAACCGGGGGGCTATTCTGCTTCTCGGTTCACCGGGGAAGGACATATTAGAGGCCGATGAGAGTGGATGTGGGACTGGAAAGGAGCGGCGAGGAAGAGGCCGGAGTTGTGTCTGTAGAGACCATAAAGTGTAGGAAGTTGTTATCTACATCTTTTGTCTGTAGTGGTAGCCTGCCGACTAGCTTCCTTTAAGCATGTAATACATGTTACACTTATATCATTGCATGTTCAAATGGAAGATATCTGCAACAGTTTAGGACGGGCGTGTCTCAAGCTGGTCAACACTTGAAAGGCATCGACAAGTCTAGCTCTTGGCGACAGACTGGAAGGACTTTCGCAGTTAATATCAAAGCTCACTAAGGCGCAAATCAACAATGGGGATGGCTCAGAAGTATGAATTTTATTCAGGCCTAGATTGTTTAGTGCCGCCTATGTAGTAGTGTCTGACTAGCTGAGTGCTTTAGTTTATTTCTATGGTATTTTGCCGTGCTATGCGATACGAGTCTGCCCCCCTACTTGATGTCGATACGTTTGCTCCCAGAGGGTCCGCCAGTCTTCGGGACGGTAATAGAAAGAACCCCATCCTTCAAAGTTGCATCGATACGATCGCGGTCCACTGAACCCGGAAGGCTGAATGAACGTCTGAACTCTCCCACCGAGCGCTCAGAGTACCACCATGACTGGTTGGGATCTTTGGACGTTGACTCGCGCTCAGAATGTCCCTTGATCGTGAGGGTATTGTCGTTGCCGAGTTCGATGTCGATATCCTTCTTGTCCACGCCTGGGAGTTCCCCGTCAAGGTGGTAGTAGTCTTTCGTCTCGCGGACGTCGAAACGAGGATAATGCCCCAGCAGGTCACTGCTGCCCGTCGGGCGACTGAGGAACGACTCGAGGTCATTGAGCGCTCGTGTCAAGGGGGGAAAGCCCCCGCCAGGATTTCTTTGCAGCAGAGATATTGTCCTGGTTTGCCATGGCTGGCGAGTCCTAAGAGTAGGTGAAATTGTAGGGTGCGTAGTGAGGTATCTGAATGGTAAGCACAAATGTCTGCGGTAGTACATCTCGGCCTGGAGAGGGTAAAATCCGTCGAGGAGAGGAGACGCAGATATGTTGTGTGCAATGTCTGATTTAAATCGATGATTTTATCGTCATTTTTAGATCACTTCCCTGGCTTCCATTTCTCCTGGCCCGCGGGCAGTATACCATATGATCTAATGGGTCATATGCATCATCATTGCGATATGATCCCTATGGATGGTACCGCGGCTCTACTGTGTACCTGGAAGAGGTTACCCTAGAGATGTTCTGGGATTCTGATCCAACCAACTGGAACTCATGCCGGTGCTTATAACATACGGCTGATAGACATCCCACACACATGTATTTGTGGACCTTCCTCCTTGACACAGACGGCACCCCCCTCTACGAGACAGATTACGGGGCCCTTCTGCTCAAAATCATCAAACTCAATGACATCTCCAGACTGAAACAATATATCTCTGTGTACTCCAGAGCGGCCGCCCTTGCCCCAGGAGAGGTATACTACTATGATCCATTCTGGGTTGCCGCGGCGCATGGCAGCATTGATGCACTCCGCCTCCTCCTAGAAGAATATGCTGCCGCCCCAACGCAAAATACAGCGCTTGACCAGCGGGGTTTTTCCCCTGCTGAATGCGGCATGTGGTTCTGCGCGTGTTGAAATGGTGCAGTTCCTTCTAGACAGTCAGCTTGGGACAGTGAGTGCCAGAGATCGGTATAATGAGACACCACTACTGTCTGCTGCGGCATCGCTAGCTTATTTGAAGTTTGAAGATGCAGATGAGACGGAGGATAGCTAGGGGTGGATCCGCGACCGTATTGCGCGTGGGGAGGAACTGATGAACCTCCTTCTCGACAAGGGTGCTTGCGCTCAGGACGCCGTTCTGTAGCTGAGCCCATCAACACTGCTTTACTTGACTTGCCGGTGTCACATGGTGCTAGTGTCAACCATGCTGATAAAGATGGGAACACAGCTCTTCACATCATGGCTATGAATCTACGCCAGGTGCAGGCGGCTAAGTTCCTACTCAGTCGAGGCGCTGATGTCCATGCCATGAACGCAGAGGGGGACACGGCCTTTCATAAAGCAGCATGAGGATTCCTCCAGCCGCAGGAGACTAACAAGGTTGAGAAGGTTATGGTCGCGGATAGGATAAGAGCGCAGGATAAGATGATGATTGTCCTGCAGGAAGCTTCTGATGGCGATAGTACGATGAATCAACCAAATGCAGCGGGTAGGACGCCGCGACAGCTGCGATCAGAGACAAGGAGTAGGTGGCAGAAGTTAGGAGCGCTGCTGGGAGGGGACGCGGTCGTGGTCGTGCATTAGAGGCTCGGGGTTAGGATGTGTTTCCTCGTCATTGAGGACGAAATATGATGAAATTGGCAGATGAGGTTGTTGATTGTGTAGAGGGATCTGGATTGCTGTCACTGTGATAGAAAGAACAGCGATGCCTTCAAATACTCAGAGTCCAGAGTCCCGACTCTTAAGGGCAACCGGAGATAAAGCGCCGGAGTCGGACTCGGCTTTGTCTTTCCAGATTTGGCCAAGTTTGGCCGATCTTCTATATCATCCATGATTCATCCATTCTTTCATGCAATCTCAAACTTGAAGCACAGTCGTGAAACCAGCTGAAGTTGCGGATTTCTTGGCCTGACTGCCTCAATCCCCTCGACTTGTCTTCATGGCAAAATTCATGATCCTGTCTGAGGGACGGCGCAGGAGGCCAACAGTGTCATGTACTTTGTGTCGGAGACGCAAAATCCGATGTAATCGAGAGAGGCCCTGCAGCAATTGTCTGCGGTCCAGAAGCGGCACTTGCATCTACGAGAGTCCGAGTCCTCAGCCTCACCCTCCTGGCCCATCTCCACAGCGCCATGCTGGCCAAGGTCTCACGGTGCGCGAAGAGCAGCCCAGTCAAGATGCCGAGATGATGCGGTTGAAACTAAGGATTCAACAACTTGAGAATCAGCTGTCGCAAGCAAATGCAAGGCCCATCATCCAACCGTCCCATGATTCAGCTCCTGAATCGGACGTCGAGACAATGAGCTCACGTCTGAGCGGAACGTTTCACATCCATCGCAAGAGAGGCGCATCGGGCCAGCCGGAGCCCATCCCCCACAACGTGAGCCTCAAGACACGCTTGTTCGGCCAAAGCCATTGGACCGTCAGCGGTATCTATCTGGTGGGTGTCCACTCCCGGTCTTTCTCTTGGACATTACCCGGAAACTAAACTCGCAATCAGATTCGCGACATCTTCAATATCCTTGAACCCTGCCTGCGTGACGAATCGTCTAAGGCCTGGACCGGCATCAAGAAGTGCAAAGACTTGGCCCGGTGCATCAAAGCGGCTCGAGCACCTGCATGGCCTTCCCCACTGACGTCCACACTGCCTCCTAAAGAGGTAGCCGATGCACTCGTTGATAACTACCTCCGAACGACTGAGGCTATCTATCGAATCCTACATGTCCCCACCTTCCGCAGGGAGTATGAGGCGCTCTGGATATCAAATGAAAAGCCCGATGTGGCCGTTTTGATGCAGGTTAAGCTCGTGCTTGCCATCGGCGCTGTCACCTACGATGACCAGTTTTCGTTGCGGGCCTCGGCCATTCAATGGGTCTACGAGGCCCAGCTTTGGATCTCCAGGCCAAAGTACAAGTCAAGGCTGAACATTCAATCTCTCCAGGCGAACCTGCTTCTTTTGTTTGCGCAGGAACAAGTGGGGGTCAGTAGGGATTTGCCTTGGGTTTCCGCCGGCGCTCTGCTGCGGAAAGCGATCTACATGGGTCTGCACAGGGATCCGAGTCGCCTACCCCGGGTGACGACTTTTGTAATAGAAATGCGGCGACGGCTCTGGAACACAGTCCTTGAGGTCAATCTCCAGTCCAGTCTGACCTCTGGTAGTCCTTCTTTACTCTCACTCGACGACTTTGACACGGCCCCTCCTGGCAACTTTGACGACGAGCAGCTCGAGGCTCAGGATCCAGTTCCGAAACCGGAAGGAGACTTTACCAAAGTCTCCATCGCAGTGGCACTCCGCAGAACCTTCCCCCATCGCCTTGCTGTGGTCAAATTCTTGAATGATTTGACCTCTCCCAGAACATATGAGGAGACTCTCGGTCTTGATGCGGAGCTGCGAGCGGCATACCGCGTGCTGGCACAGACCCTGCGAGCATGCACCAACGCCGGCGCTCGCCCCTCGCCCTCTCAATTCGAGATCCAGGTTGTGGATCTCCTCATGCACCGCTATCTTTCTGCTCTGCACATCCCATACTTTGGCCCGGCACTGCACGGGACCGCCTACGTCTTCTCGCAAAAGACGGTGGTCGAGTCGTCGCTTAAACTGTGGCGAGCGGCGTGCCCGTCCCCGTCGCTGGTGGGAGGAACCCCCTTGTACAGCAACGATCTGCCGCGCCTCGTCGCCTGCAGCTCGGGATTCTACCCAAGCGTGGCCATACATGCTGCCTTTCTCATTGGGATGGAGCTCTGCACCCAACTACGGGAGGAAGACGGTCTCTGTCCTGCTCCGTTGCGGCCAGACCTTCTTTCTGTGTTGGAGGACGCAAGGGCATGGTGCTTGCGGGTCATCAAGGCCGGTGAGACCAATGTCAAAGGCTACTTGCTCATGAGCATTGTCTCAGCGCAGGTCGAAGGACTGATGCGCGGCCTTGGGGAGAAGGAGGTCGCCAGGTTAATGGTCAAAGCTGTCGAGAATGTTGGCGAGAAATGCTTGCCAATGTTAGAGGAGATGGCGGCGTCGATCCAAGAGCAGAGAGGGGGGATAGTCGATGAGATCCAGCAGTCCATGGCAGTTGAGATGATGAAGGACTGGAACATTCTAGTGAGTAAAATCACCATTGTTCGCGAGTACTCGTCCGGTCGCTGAGAATGAGCACCGCAGACACCTGACGCGCTTTTCCCTCCGGGTGACACGGAGCCAATGAGCTGGATATTCAACGACGACTTTGATCAGGGGTTCTTGGGGCTCTAGTGGGAGATTCAATCACTTGGCTGGGGGCCGACTCAGGGGTAAACATACACCGAGGTCTCAATATCCCTACGCGGGTCAGCGTACATGAAAATCAATACCATCCTAGATTTCATCTGACCTTGCCAGGCGATCTCCGAAGACTCACATATCGACGTCGTCAATGCCATCCTGCAAGTCAGACTCCACTCCCCGTGGTCATCTTCAGGCGGATAGAAATTCGCAGCTCGCCAAGCAATCTACACTGTAGTGTACAAGCCACTATTTCAACAACCCCGATCCAGCCGCCATGGATCCTGATCGCATCTGACAGAAACCGTTTCCATTCGATGGCTGGCTGATTGGTAGTACACATGAGGGTGGTGGTGATTGTCTACAAATCCCGTAATTCCCTGTATCAATGCCATACAAGCAAGCTTCACAATCCACCTTGCCTCAGGAAAGTGTACTCTGTAAGGTATCTCCGTTTTCAACATGTAATACCAGTAACCAACCCAACAATTCAACGGCTGGTATGTGACCGACCCACGTGGCTACCCTCAAGAACCCCTTAGGCATGACCGGTTTGTGCTTTGACCCCGGAGAGGCCGGATGGATGGCTGATCTGGGATTCTGGGCAGTGATTAGCTCGCCTCAGCCATCCATCGATAAATTGCAAATGCAGATCTAGGGAGTGGAAAATACAAATTTACAGGGCGAGGCTGCGCTGCAGCACAGTGACAAATATTTGGAATGGTGGGAGCTGATCTCGAGCTGTGGTCTCGTCTCGCTGAATATATCCCAAAGCAGAAATTGGGGGACCGCGCCAAGCGGGGAACGACCAGAGCAGGGGTGGGCGACTGACTCAGGTGAGTTGAGGTTATTTTTGCAATGGTGGTATTTGCAGAGGAATTAATAGAATTTTGGTACTGATGGATCGCTATTGAAACACAGATTCCTACCTAATGCTTAATTCTTAAGGTGATTCCATGCTTTGTATGAAAGATATCTATAGAGGTATGGTAACAACAACTACTTGGTAAGGTAACCGTTTCAAATGTAATATACCTTACAGACCCACAAGCGGATACTCTAACTCATTCAAGCAAGTGGAGCATGAGGGTTTTCCTTCCAGTCAAATATTTGCATTACTATTGCTTGATCATTACACTTAAGCAATAATTACACTTACTACGAGGGCAGAGGCAGTAAGGTATCTGAATTCTGAAATGCATGGATGCAAGCAGGAACATGCATAACACTTAGTCCAGCTTCCCTGTCAACGTTCCGGCTTCCGCATATTGCGAGTTATGCCATAGTCTGAAGCCAGAAAATGCTGGCTGCTCTTTGTTACTCTGTAAGACAAACCGCCCCACAGCCGCATGAGTCCATGACCGATCAAGCACACTATCAAGATCCAAGAGGCGACAACCCATGGACTCGCATCGCCCCGGCCGTTTCATAGAGCGGCCAACCAACGGTTCTCGACTCTGGCTGGTCATCCAGTGACCCCGGCTCTCGGCCCAGGAACGGTTCCTCGTCAAGAAACTGGATTCGAGGACGTGTGCTTTTTCCTGATCGGGGAGAGAATAGCAGTGCTGAATGTGATTACTACGTGATCTCGCTGATGTTATGTTATCCACCCGGACAGAATGAGTCTTTTACAATTACTGATATGGCTATTGCAGTTCGTAGTCAAGCTCCACTCAGAGAATAGTAACACAGGACATGAGACCGATCTCGCTTATCGCGACGATTCCTCCCACGATGCAACAAATAAGAAGCAGCAATCACGCAACAAGAAGTTTTTCCCCAAATTCAAATTGAAATTGATTAATGATCAGCAGAACGGGCGTTTCAGCTTTCGAACGCCAGCGCAGGAGTTATTTTTGTCTACTAATCGTGATGGTCGAGATAATGACATTGTTCCTCATCAAGTTTCAACAACTTGCTAGTCTTTGGTTTCAGCGCCAACGATCGAGTTGTTAGATTGCTATCCTCCTACGTCACGCCGCGCCTAGCCAATCGACTAAACCAAGACAATTCCAAATACTACTCTTCTTCCAGGTTCGCCGGACGCGCTGATCTCTAGCCATCTGAGTAGATCCCTACTACCTCCACTTGCAGTAGTCAACTCTCCAATGTCCAAGTCTGAGTCTGTCTGAAAGGCTGATAGCCTCGCAGTCAGTCAGGATTGTCGACAGGCGTCGAAGTGCACCGTGGTAATAACTAAGAACACTGTATTTTTACTAAAAGTTTTTATCTCTGCGATAGAGGGTTGTCGGTTAGAGATGGTGTTAATTGATTTGTCTTGCAGGGAAGAGACCTACTCCTGTAAGCTGTATCTGCAGCCTGCGGTGGCAAGACTGGAGCTAGCAGCGATCAGCTATCCATTGTGGCTGACCGGAGGTGTCAACTGACATGGCAAATGGAAACATCGCAGTCCCCAAAATCAAGAAGCTGAACTTCAGAGCATGGCTGTAGCCGGTCCCTTCTCGGATGAACGTTGGCGCTTAGGGCCGCCTAGCTGTCCCGGTACACCCTACAGCCTACACTTACTTACACTTGCAGCCTACAAACCTTGATCTTAGCGGCCCTGCACGCGAGACAAAAGGGAAGAACCCAATCCCCCGCCCTCACTGGCCGAGTCCATCCCCAAGGCTCGAACTCTGATGAGCGCAAGACTGGAAGGGAAGGTAGGTATCAAACCCCCAACCAGTGACGACGCAGGACAGGAGGAGAGTGACAGAGGCGTGCTCAACTGCATGAACCATCCCTGGCTCGTGGGCTACTGGACTCGACTGATAGGATCTGGGCCGCTGGGGGGTAATTGCAGAGGTCGATACTCGATAGTCTACCTGTCAACTGTGGTCAAGGGTCTATGTCTATTGCGTGCATGCTGCTTTCTTTTTCTTCCTGTCTGAGAACTGAGGTGAGCATCTTGGGCATGCTGCGTAGCTCTTTGTTGGAATTCTGCCAAGTAGCAAGCAAGTAATCCGTTGATTCCATTTGCATCCCCCTTGCATGATCCTCGTGAGTGCGTACTGTGTAGCATTCCACGGAGAAACCCTGACAGCCAGCCAGCCAGCCACAGTTCTCGCCTTACGTTGTTGGCTGTGATCCTGTTTCTGCGAGGGAGTTCTCTAGATCCAGATCCGGAAACCCGGGACTGAGGGTACTGCGTAGAATAGACATTACGATTCATTTATTTTGCTTGGCTAATCGTCAACAACAATAGGGGTATTATCCAAGTCCAAATATGCTCCGTGAGATAGACACTTCAGGGTTCCCTTCTTCCCCTGTTTGCGATAAACACACTCATGCTTTTTCTTGTGGGTTGTAGGATCACCGCGTGCCCTGCCGCGGCGTTTGTCGTCCCAGAATTTGTACACCGTAAAGACAAAGGAAATGATGGACAGTAAGGAAATGTAAAGAGAGACAGAGGTCGGGGGGGTCATATATACAGAGGCACTGCCCGTAACAAAGAGAAATAAGCTCATCCGGCCGTTGCAAGACATCATTTAGTTAAGCAGGTTGTCGAGACCCATTCGTGAGTCTCGTCGGGACTCCGCTCGGCAAGGCTCCGGCGTTGTCCATGCCGGCGTCAATGATGCGGTCGGATGGCCCCACGGCTGAGGATCGGGGATCCAGCGTGGTTTCGAAGCCACGTCGGAGAAGGGCTCTAGGGTCTTCAGACGGGAGTAGGCATGGCTCATGTAGACGTCCTCTGATCCATGGCTTGGTCTGCGAAGGTCGACCGGGAGCGGGAGCAGCTGTGGCGATGCAACGGTCCTAGGGGATGCAGAGGAAACCGAGTTGTGGTCGGAGACCATCGAGGGAGGAGAGACGTCGGAGAATGCCGGCGAGGTCAAGGGCGTCTCGACGGGGCGGTTCAGAGCGGGAAGTGTGTAGATGGGACTTAACTGCCGAGGGCAGTCGACTGAGGCGGCGGAGGATTCTCGTCGGGTGTGAATACTGGGGGAATTCGTCCATGAAGTGAGAGGTCGGTCGTGGGAGATGGAGGAGAAGCGGGAGCGGTTGGGAGGACTGCTCAGGGCCGTCGAGGTCGAGGCCCGCGGGTATGGAGCTTCCACTCGGCCATGGAATGTGCGGGACGGACTCGCGGTGGAGACAGAGAGGCCTCTTCTCTTCCGGTTCATGCTGCCGTTCCACCAGTTCTTGACTGCATTATCGCTGCGGTTGCCCAGTCGTCGGGCGATCTCCGCCCATCGCTTGCCCATCTCGTTGACCATGCGCTCGATCATCAAGCCCTCCTCGGCGGAGATGGGCTCCCGATTCAGCGAGGGCTTCAAATTCTGATGGAATCGCTCCCGGCATTGCTTGGGAGACCGGTAGTGCATGTGCTGTGAAATGCGCACCCAGTTGTTGGGCCCTTGCTCGCGCACCAACTGAAGTAGTAACTGGTCCTCCTCAGGGACCCAAGGTCCTCGACGGTGAGTTGGAGCCATGTCGAAGGAAGGTTGTCAAGATTGTGTCTTTTTATTTGAAATAGACAGAGGAGTATAATAAAAGGTTTAAGAACAAAAGAACAAAGCTTGGGGCTCGTTTGGTGATATAGTTGGTATGCGGCGGGCGGAAAGGGTTGGCTCAAGGCTGGCTGGGTCTTACACAAAGAGTGGGGAGCAGACGTTTAGCGCGTAGATAGCGGAAGGAAAATGACGAAAGTCAGTGAGCCCTTGCTTGGTGCCGAATAAGAATTCAAGTCGATTGAGTTTTGGCCGATTGGAAGAGCGTGGCAGAGGTGGTAGTTATATGCGGATGGACAAGTACACAGGACGATGACCGGCGATGATCATGACAGGAGACGGAGATGGTGATGGACTTATTTATTCTCCAAAGCAGTCCAGTCCAGTCCAGAGAGACGGGTCAAAAAGAAAAATGGAAATGGCTACAGGAGTAGGTAGTACACATCAAGCACGCTATAGGAGAAGATCTGATCCAAGATCTCAGAGCTGACAGTTGTCAGAATAATATGATTTTTATGATTTTCTTTTGAGGGTTTTGTTTTTAATTTGCGATTTTCCATTTTCGATTTTTGATTTTTGATTTTTTCATTTTTTGATTTTGGTCTCATTACAGATCTGTATCCAGCCTGTCTGTAAGATAACATGTACAACAGTTGTAACCATAGACTAGGGAGCCTCAGGAGGGCGGCAACAGACAATACTTCCATATGGATAAACACTAATTTTTATTTTCATTTTCAGCCGATTGATTGTACTATTAATTTTGTTATGAGGCTTGAGTTACTCTTTACCTGAAAGCATAGATAAGTACGGAGTAGGTATACACTGCTATAAATGTATCCTCTCATGACAATGTTCACATGAAGGTGGGGCAGACAGAAGTATGTGGCCCTGATGCTTGTGCAGTATCCCTTCTGGGAAGACAAGACCAGGGTACCAGACCCATCAGTCTGACAGGGGCCACCAAATGATAATCCAAAACCAGGAAGCGAACAAAAAGCAGGACGCAAAAATCAACTGCAGGCTTGCAGCAGACCAGCAGCCTGGGCGTTTCCAGATCGTGGGGGACTCCATTGTAGTCTTCCACAGGATTGGTATTGCAGCAGGGATCTTGTCGCAGCCAGCCATGCTGGGTGAAACAGGACGATCGCTTTGCCCAGGTCGATAGTGCTCGTTCAGTTGCTTTTGCTGGAGGATTGTACAGAGTGGGAAGAGCCATGGACTACTACCTACAGTGAATACTACCGATTCAGGATACTTCTGATTCAGGGGGTCAAAACGATTCCCTGGTCAATTTGATAATTGTAGGAACAATTTGAAAGCAGATTGATAGATCAATTGGATAGTGCTCCACAGCAATAAGGATTTGAAGGTGACCATTTATCAATTCAATGTATCCTGTAAGTAAAACACAAATACTCTCTATCCAGTAGCATATCTAGTCCTTCAGTAACTTTCTACACCATCGATCAAGCCATTGAGTGCGACGGTGGCCCATGCTCTTCAGAGTTCAGGCCCTGACAGAAAAACGGGAGCGGCAGAAACGGCCTACTATGGAGTATGGACGAATGAACCCGCGCCAAGGAGCCATCGTGGGCTCGGAATTAGAGCTTTGCTTTGGTTTCGAAATGGGTAGAAGTGAAAGAGTGGAATACTCAAGTCAAAAACGTGGAATTCTTTTCCGCCATCGAGCATGTGTCTACATCTATCAAATGTAAGTCCAAAACAGTGGGCAATATCGTGGACAGCAGCTTATGGAAAAAAAAAACAAGTGCTATTCTAGATGCAAAGGGATCCACAGGATTCTTTCATGCATTGTAGGTACTCTCACTATCTGAAGAATTATCCCTGAAAGAACTATTGTTGTCTGTTGATCAGTTCTGCGAAATAGACAAAATGAAAAGGAGACAATAAAACAAATCATGGGAGCTGTTGATTCTCTATCCAATGCATTGAGGTGGTACTTCAGCCAGCCACTGCATGTCCACCCCTCGGGCCCTCCGTGTCATCATTGGCCGTAAAGCAGAAGATGAACCGTTGAGTGGAGAATCATGATTGGCGCTCTTGGGATTTGGAATCTTTTGACTTTGATATTAACCCAGCCTGGTTGCGATCGACATGGATCTCGCCAAAACGCAGCCTCTAATCGGCGTAGCTACCTGCTTGTCGGTGCCACTGCCACCACTGACAGGCATGATATCCTGACTTACACTCTGTACACAGTAGTTACCTAGTAGGTTGTTCACTTACATACTTACATCATACCTAATCATTCCACTACAAGTAATGATGGATACCCTTTCTTGATGGAGAAGTTGCCACAACGTCACATCCAGCTAATGTTCATCATAATGGTGCTTGAGATCGGAGCGCGATCAAGATCGCATATCTCCTGGACTGAACTAGAATCGATACGCGACTCGCCAACCCTCTAAGATCAGCTGCAATGGCGCCTCTCTCCAGTTTCCACTATCTATTGCTCACTGACCAGCCAGAAAGGAAAAGAGACACCGCGCAAACGCTCCACCAGACCTCATGTTTGAGATCCTGACTCACGTTTCGCTGCAGGGACCATGCCCAGATTGCGGGTGTCAACTCGCTTCATTCGAGAAAACGAATGGAAGATTGACAGGTCTCATTCGACCCCTTTTCCTCTGAAAATTCTTCCTAGGATCTCTTTTTCCCTTTCCAGTGTGGCAGGGCAGGCTGGCAGCGTGATAGATCAAGACAAGTCATGGCGAAAGAAGCATGCATGCACTTGGCAGATTGAAGTACGAAGTCCTGATTAGGATAGATAAGTAGTTGTTGACCTGCTGAGCCACGATCCTTCTCATGCAGTCAAAATAGTGACCAAGGCGAAAGTCCATGCCTGACTAGCTACACATCGGGGAAGTCGGGAACCTCTCATCGCCTCGCCTCCTCATCGATACAAGACGAGATGCCACCCAATCAGGCAGATCTGGCTGCTTGTGGCAAGGGCCCTGCCGTTACTTGGCGACCCTCCAGAACCGTCCTCCGCTGTCATAGTGAGCCAGGCCCACTGGGGGACAATAGTCTGGGAGCAGGAAAGCCAAAAGTGACAGGATTTGGGAATATGGAAGTGTTATTTGATTGATGATTCATGATTGACATGTTTACTTTTCCTTGATCAGCACTCAGCAGCCACACGGTATGGTTAGGCGCCCCATTGCATCGGAGAATTTCACTGTGATATCGATTCATGCACCCGGCACCATGATTGATTGATCAATCGAGGTTCTTGGGGTTGACTATTTGCCTGCTGAACCATGGAACCAGCGCAATGGCACGGCACTAACAAGCTTTGTCAACGATCAAGGATGCTGATCATAACTTAGATCATCATATAGTCTAGTTCCCTGTTTGTCATTTTCTAGTTTTCAGGTAGAAGAAGCATTTTCCTATCTCAACCGGACTGCTATGGTCAACTGATCGACCATTGTACGCTTCTAGAATCAGGATCGGCATAATGTTTCTGGTCTGAAAACAGATGAAATCTGCACAGAGCGGGATCCGATCTGAGAGCATACTATCTAAGCCATAGAGCATCTACCTAGGAACCATCTGCAAAGTATCTGACTCTGTCACAATGCACTTGCACTTCCCTGAACGGGATCCGGCGCTCTAAAGCCGTTAGGAACCAAAGCATAAGAATGAACCACTTAGTGATGCATGAAAAGAGTTTGATCTTCATCAAAAAGTTTGAACTCCATAGGCAGTAGATAAGATGACAGCAATGTCAAATACACAAATACAGGGCATATGGACTCGAAAACCAAAAGTACAGGTATGGATACACTCGTAATACGCTAATCCGATCAGAGGCATAGAAGCATGGCAGCACGAACCCCTGAACCTCATGACATGACGAACTCTCGCCAAAGCGTGCATCTGATTGGTGGCCCGTTTTAAGGTATTTGTCATTCTGAGGCTCCCCCGACTAAGCTTGTTTCAGGAAATGATAGACGGGCCAGTCTGATTGGTCTGCAACATGCAAGTCGCAGACATGGGGATTTTACCGAGCTGGCGGTCTTGTCGGGCGACTGCCATATGTACCCAGTATGGATCCTATCTGTAGAATCTTAGCAGAGGCGAAGAAGGAATTGTTTAATACTAATGGATGTATTCATTGATTAGAGCTGGTTGAATACTACTGATTGAGGTTGAGGAACAACGCCCCCAGTCATTGACTTATTGTTTCTTTGCAGTTGACAGGCTGAAAATGAATATAGCCGAACATCTCCAGCTTAATCAGTGCATGTCGGTAGTACAGACTTAGCAGTGCTCGGTCTGGATCGGTCTCACTCTGAGGAATTTCTGCAGCGATTATTGGACTATTCACTGGCTAACTGTCAGTCAGGCTGGTGCATCGTGGCAGGTTACGAGAAAAGCCATGTGGACGGGGTCGTTGCGATCCACCCTCGTGGTACAGCGCAACAGCAACAGATACAGACTACTACAATGCATTTGGTACTCTGTACTCTGTAACAATAGGAATAATGCCGAGTCCGCAGGACTTCATTGATTGATGTGAGATTGGTGATGGATGAATTGATAGAGGGAAAGAAGATGTGATGTGATATGACCTGTCATATCTGACAGTAGTCTATTTTTTAGTTATTCCGTATCGCGTATGGAGTAGATGTACCTTAGATAGATATTCTATCTCAACATTTAACCAGCTGGACAGCAGCACTGACTACTGGCAGTGATGACTGAATAGTGAACAATGCGCGACTATTGATCCTTGATGGAATCCACAATCCCGCTGTCTCCCAGTCTCTGCAGTCAGTATTCTACTAGTGGTGCGGCGTACCCCTAGCCTGGGTACCAACCAGAGACGCGGGAAGTATTTGAGATTTATCCTGGTACTGAGGTAGTAGGTCTGCCTAGGTTGTTAGTGCGGTGCAGGGATAACCCCCTGTCAGTTGCGTTGACGATTAGCGAATGATGCCCCAGGCAGCGATACAGGATGTATTACCTTGGATAGACAGCTGAGGACCTTACACAATTTGACATTACACTTAAAGCTACTAACTACAGAGTATCTGTCATGTCCAAAGTGTATAGAGCAAGTTCCAAAATCAGTCAGAGGAGGATGAACCAGACAATGGCTACATACTACCTATAGGAGGTATGGAGTACCTTACCTTACAGTACAGACAGTACAATACAATACAAGTATCTATCTGTACGGCCAGGACAAAATGAGTAAAGAGCAGCTTTTTGCGAAGAGTGGAGCGAACGGCCCTCTCGCATCCGCCGCTGTTTCCTGACTGTCGGGCCTCCAGCCTGCACAATGCGAACCTCAGGGGGTCCGAGCACCCCAACTGTCGGAGATACGGAGTTTCGGAGCCTTACTCTGTGTACGGAGTACAGGGCTTGCATGATCGTCGCTAGGCTCGCTTCCTACCAAGTCTGGTATATGCAGCAATATAATATATAATATCAATATGGAGGATGGCAAGGATATTATTTCTTTGAGTTTCCAATAGGAAATCATCTACGGAGGTGTGGTGCAAAAGTCATTGTCGGACCCACATACCTACAGCCAATTAGCATTCAGAGATTGTATGTAGTAGGTCACGTGACTGCCGAGGACTTTTGCACCACACCTCCGTATCTACATTCTACAAGTGGCTGAGGATCTGACGGCTGAGATGTCATCAATTAATGCTCTGATTGCGATCCGACACCACGTAACCATCGACGATCATGCCGTGCAATGACAGAGGAAATGAGTATGTAGTTAACGACTCGGCAGACTATTAGTGCGCTTATACAGACTATGGAGTTTCACAAGGTTTGATTCATGTGTAGGTATCTGTATCAGGGTTTCTGGTCAGATCGAGGTTATCCACGATCTTCTCCGCTTCAGCACTGTTCAGAACTGATGAAAGTCGCGATCTCTGAGTTCTGACGTAAAGAATGACCCTTGAGAAGGACACGCTGTGATCAAGACTGTCGCTGTAAAGAGTTAGAGTTGTGAATAAAGTAGTCTAGTGGCTAGTTTCATAGTCAGAACAAACCAGACAAACATTGATCGGGCTTCATATCCAGAGTTTGTACCCGTTCGGGGACCATCTCAGCCATGTGGTTCCCGATACGCCCAAGCGCCGACACGGGAGACCTTGTATTTCCCCTTTGGGGATTGACGTCGCATCCATCACGAACGCCGGAGTACACTACATCCTCTCGCTACCAGTGCTACCAATCCTGTGCCAACATCCCATTCTTCTGGAGAGGCCGTCCACCTTGTGTCTGTAGATTGTTGAACCTGTGTGTGTGTCCGCGTCTGTGGCTATCCTGCATCAACCTGAACCACGTACAGGGCTTCGGAACAAAGAGTCGTCGGGAAGGGGCAGGCCCTGCCTGCTGAGATTCCAAATACTCCTTCTTGGTGTGTGAGTCTGCGGCTGCTGTTCCACCTGTTCCTCTCGCCCAGGGCGCGGGGCATGACCATCATCGTCATCATGGCCGTCACGACGACCATCGCAAATGTCGATTCGAGCTACTAGTTCCTCGCTCCAAGTCTGGGACGGTATCGCCATCAGCGGTGATGCCATAGACCCTGTACGGTAGATAGTCTATGATTGCCACCCCCTCTATTCGTCCTCTGTCTTGGTGAGTAGGATTGGCTGAAACGCAATGTGATGTGATGGCACTATTGAGTCTCTAGATGCTGCGTCACCTTCAGCTTTAACTGACTCGTCGCGTCTGACAAATTGTGTCCTCTTCTGGCATTGTTCCAGGATTCATCAATCCTGAGAGATTGTATGCAGTGAGGGGGCCTTGGCTGGTCCCTGACCCAGAAAGTGAAGACTCTGGTTCTACCGTTTTTCCGTCCGCACCCTGAACCACGTATCTCGAGAAGAATGGGCGGATTTCCCGCTGTCAGAGCAGTTTAACTCGGCGCCTCAACGGTGTACCAGTACCACTATCACGCAGGAAATCAGACCGAGAATAATACGTCCACGGGTACTAACTCCGTACAGTAGAATACACCTTGTACGGCAGTGGACGAACTGCTAATCCATAATTCCTCCTGATTATGCTTAGTGAAGTCAAGTCTGTGGATCAAGCTTGATCTGGACCAACCAGCCTGAGCCAATTGTGCCCCCGGCCAAGAACCCAATCGACACCGTCGAAACTCAATCTGCGTCCCAGCGCACAGGTAACTACTCACGGTAAGCGTAAAACACGACGACAATGACTCCGCCAGAGTATGGGATTTGGAGGTAGTAAATGTCGGTAAAAATCCGGATGATCTCCGCAGCATGCAATGATGAGCAAGACGGAGTAAATCGGTGGCTGTCTGTTAGCTTGGTGCTGCAGTCCTACTACGTACGTACAATAGTATGCTCGTGCTGCTCGAGGCAATTGAATCGCGGGTGTCGACTGGCTATCCTGGGCCGGGCACTCGGGGACCATGAAGGGGATCACTTGGTGTCAGGATTCAAAACATCCGTGCCGGTATCGTCGACTGAAGGGGTAACACCCTGACAGTACTGACTCCTCCAGACTTTCAGTGTTCCATGCTGGTAAGGTATGATTGGTATCACTATCCCAATCTCTTCTCTAGACTAACGGTGACTAGAGGATATTGGATCGACTCGGTGTCGCACCAGTCTAATAGATGAAGCCCAAGAGTCCCCATGAACCATGAAGGGGAGGGGTGGATCCGAGCACCTGCACTACCATCCCAAAAGAGGTCAGAGACGGGCCCATCCATTCACAACAGAAATGTCTAGTCTGGAGGCCAGACTACTCCACCGTCGTGGTGATGCTGATGGCGCTGGTGTCCGTATCCACTTTCTGCGCGAAGTTGACAAATTCTCCGCCTTGGTGGCGGTTTGGTCGATCAATGATCAGTGAGTCTGACTAGATACTCGGTAGATATCCGTACTCATTACTGACTAGACTCCGCCTATTCGGGGCACAGCACCGGACAGAAGCAGTGGCACGGATCTAACAAGCCCTGCTTGTCAGATATCGTGTCAAGGACCTATGAACCAGGATTCACCCCAGAGATATAGGTGAGCAGTGAGCTTATGAGCTAGAGACAGTGAGGCAAGCCCTTAGCATAGTTATACTCTCTAAGGAGAAGGAATATAATGGTAGGTAATTTGTCTCCAAATACACCTTGAAGATGGCGATGAGAGAATGCAAGAGATCTCTATAGAGAATCCTATGATTGCAGTTGGTTCTCCACATAGCTTAGAACATACATATAGCATTCTCAGTCTAATGAACCTGGACTGAATGCAACTCTAGAAGTAGATAGATAGTTAAATATATGCAGAGTTTAACAAAGTAAAAGGCATTCTTATGATCATAGTAGTAATAGGCATTACCTATAGGTGATAGTAAGAATTAGGGTTTACTTTTAGCCACTTTGTTAATTCAGTCCGCTGTAAAGATAGTTATATTCTTCCAAGAGTAGTGCTATCTAGCCGCCATTCACCTAGATAGCCATGTGACACTCAGCATCTGACCTTTGCAGTCTTTGGAATCTCCAACAGATCTCCCACTGGGTTTCCCTGCAGCCAGGCGTCCATGGCCTTATATAACTTAGAAAACCCTTGGTTATTCATCGTCGGCAGATCATTCCAGATTGGATGTCCCAGACGCGCCTGCGCCACTGCCAGGTACTGATATCCAACTGGATATTTCTTCAGTTCGGCCGGGTCAAAGTGCGGTACGGTGCATCCGTCAATGGGGACGACACGGTCTTTCTCATAGAATAGCTTGATATACACCACCTTCCAGTTGTCACCTTGAGACAGAAATTGATGAGCATCCACAGTAATGTCTTTGCATCATGACTTATATCCGCATCTGATATCTTGAATCTGGAAAAACTGTAACATGCCGGCGGGCGAATTGCTGATCAATATCAAAGTACAAGGCTTGGATCAACCAAGCAATAGTTAACCTCTTATTAACTCTTCTGTCAAACAGAACTAACCTGAAGCTAGTTTTGAAACATCCACATATAGTTGTTTGTATTAGCTTTGATGCTACAGTCATTCTGTTCGCCGCTTGTGGATGCCATCCTATGAATAGTGCAGACGTTTTGCATAACCAATTTCTAGAGGCCTAGCATGTAAAATCTCAAGATCTTGGCAGACGAGGCGGCTGCTAGCCTTCTGATTCATACTGCATCTTGGCGCTGATCGGAGTCTCAAAAGTACCTAGCTTAATCTTATCCCCGGCTCTGTTCCGAGGACATCGACTGTGGCTTGCAGCAACTGTCGCTGTCTATACTTGTCTCATTCAAACTCAACCGTCTAGGGAATGACCCGCTCAATCGCCTCCTCTGTCGTCAAGCTACCGTACGATCGTACCTTGTAATCTTTTGCGCTCATAAAACCACGGTAACCACCCATGTATACTCCCCCAAAGTCTTCTATTTCCAAGTCTAGAAATTCAGGGTGACAGGAATGGCACACGAAGAGCACAACATCAACTGGAACATCCTAGCTGCTAACCTCATCCACCGCTCTCCCTCCTACCCCGCGGCAGACCTAGTCTCCAATCTGTACTTTCGGTTCAAACCTACGCAAGGGCGGGAAATCGGCTCCTTTATCGAATCGTTCGTAAGGACTCTCGAAAAACATACGCAGTGCGAGCGCCGCAAATATCCAGACCAGTACAATCCCTTCACGCCGGACGAGCTGATCCTGAACGACCACGTGGCGGAGCAAATCCGCCCCCTCGCCTCCCGATGGTGCAAGGCCTACAACTGGCCGCTGAAGGATAAAATCCGGGAGACGGACGGTCTGTGCCGGCATGTCGACAGCGAGAGCTTTGCCTGTGGGTGTTCCCTGCCATACCACGAACGGAGGGGAGCCGCTTTCCAGCGGTCGTTCCATGACAACACTTGCTACGAGTTCTTCGCCGACAACACTGAGGTTTTCTACAATTTGCAGGTGCTGAACGCACTCCTTGTTCTGGGGGAGATGGACACCGTGCTGCGACTGTGCGCGCAACCGGATAACAATTTGGAGGAATCGATGCTTGTGCAGCATTGTCGATGTATGGTGAGTGGGGCGTATTTTCTGGCCTGGTCCTGCATCAATGTCACAAAATGGGCACTCGTCTGACTGGTTATAGAGCCCGGATCTTGGCTGGGACCAAGTCTTCGAAGCTGCTTTGAACATCTACCTCCTACTAAACATCCTTTACTGCTTTCCCGAGCTCTGGGACTCAGCGTCCCGGCAGGCCCGAAACAAGAAAAGGAGCGATGAGTACCGCGCCACGCGGATGTATCAGCGGACTGTCAAGATCTGGACCCATGACGGGTCGGAAAGCGACGTCTCTCGCCACCCTCACCGGCAATTTTTCGGCCTGGAGGGGCATTTTGGCTCCAGACTACATGTCTCGCGCGGTTGGGATCGGCCCGTCCTTGCCCAGCTGCGCGAGAAGGTGGCAAAGGACCGCTGGGGGCGTGAGACCACGCCGGAACATATATCGGAGCTCTCTCTCTGGGACGAATGTTTCCCGTACGGCAAACTGCCCTTTGAGGAGTTCTTGGCTTGCGGAAAGGGGGGAGCAGCCGGCGGCCAGCATCAGGCCCGAAGCGCGGCCGACGTGGCGCGGGTCGAAGCATATCTTCGGGCGAAAAGGTTGCCGCAGGAGCTGGTTCTGCAGATCACGGCCTGCACGGAGTATATTCGATCGCGTTCGCAGCTCCCTGTGCCGCATGATCCACTTCATCGACGGAACCGGACGCAGCTACGGCAGCATTTGGACCACTGCTGGCAGATTTTGGTGCGCTGCAATATGCTGGCGCGGGAACTGGGCACCAAGATCGATTGGGAGTACCGGTTGGTCGATTCGCTGGACCGCATGGTGTCGAGTCCGGTGGGGATGAATTTATATGAACGGGAGGCGCACGAGTCGGGTGATTTCTGGCAGACGACGCTGAGGGGAGGTAGTGGTGAACTTCCGTACAGTATCCCGGACTAGATCGCCGAAAAGCAGGACGGGTCGGTCGATCCACTTATGTACATATCACTATTAAATGATAATCCACGACGAGACGGTCGTTACCATAGACCTTTGAACCTGGATTCACCCACAGAGACTTAGATGAGCTCGTGACACACCTACCTAATCATACTCATGATCGGTCCATTCATCATCCGTCTCCCTCTCCCACAGATCATCCTCGTTGTCCAGCGGCTGCTTCACCGAGGTTGCATTCTCGATTAACTCATCAATCCCCTCGATGTATGTCAATCGTGGTAATTTCTTGTCCTTATCGGCGAGCAGATTCTCCAACTGCCAATCAAATACGTCGTCCGGAAGACCCTTAACCTGCGGTTTCATACCCTTCTCGTACCCGTAGATACAGAGTGATTCGAGACTTGGTGGGAGATGATCCACGATCGCAAATGATGCATCCTCCACCTGGTTGGGACCAAATCCTCGAGCCAGGTAGTAGAGGAGGTGGATTCCGAGGCTCAGATTCTTGAGATTGGTAAACCCACGAAGAGAGCACGGTGACGATCGACAACCGACTGGGTCATCCTCCGGTTCGAGCTCCTGGAGTTCTTCTGCCCACTCCTGCCGATAAACGGGGTGGGATCTCGACGATGGGCCGTCACTGGCAAAGAAAACTTGTCCTAGGCCGGGGTCGAAGGTCTCGGCCAGTGGAGTTTCTGCCTCCACATCCAAATCCAGATCCAGCAACGAATCACCGTGCAAGAGGAGAGCCCGAAGGACATGATCTGGACTGAACATGCTCAACATGCCATCGCTCGAACCTCGGCCACCAACCGCATAGGTGAACTCTTCCAGCAGTTTAGCCGACTCGATGGCCTGCACCAGATGATGGTAATCTAAATTGGAGTTTCGAATGGTGATTCTGGTATAATTCGCTGATTGGGGCGGGGGTTCAACACTGGCACTCTCCGTGCCCATAATGGCGTCGACTCGGATGGATTCCACTCCGGGCAGCCGGCGCACCAAGTTAAGGCTGCCGTACAGGTCATAGGGCTGGTAATAGAACCAGCGATAGATGCTTGTATCAGGATCGACAAGAAATCGAACCTTGCGAAGGTTATGCAGGAATGGCATAGTCTCCTGCGGGCCACTATTCGCACGGTCTAGGAAATGCTTGAAGAAATAATCCGTTGCCCGGAGAGGAGTCCCATTAGCTTGCGCAGTCACTTTCGACAGCCTCGAATGTTCCTGGCCGACAGGGCAGAAATTTAGCGATTCCAACAGTGGCGAGACGCTGACCAGCAACGCTGCCAATGCCTGGGCGAGAAACGGGGTTCGCGGGTCATGATGGCTAGTCAAAGTCAGGCTCGGGTGTTTTAGAACTCATTTGCTTTGAGGACATGAAAGCCGCACCATGAGATAGTAGAAGAACAAAGAAGGGAGAGGGAAGGGGAAAATCATACTCCATGCTGGCCGGATTCTGTAGTAGGATGTTGAGCATCTTCTCCTGTTCTTGCGGTGACTCAAAGCCGGCCCGCCGGATAGCCTCGGTCAAGCGCTCCTGGTCTTTTGGTCGGAGGGACCGCTCAGGGGCCTTCACTGTGTATGACTGCACGATTCCATATCCTAATGATGGGGATCGGTTCAGCTCTATATGGCGAACGTACCGCCCGTATTGAGGGGTTTTGAGAATCGACCGGAGAATTTTGAAGGCCACAGCCAAATCTAAGGTCTCTCGTAGCTTTACTCGGCGGTATTTGCGCCGACTGGTCATGTCACAAAGACGATGCCAACGGTGGCATTGTAGAGAGAGCGCCGCTGCATCGGCATGTGATGGAAGGTAAGAAAGGATGAGCAGGAGAACTTCGTCTGGGAGGGATTGGAGAGACATTCTTATAGAAGGAGGCACTGGAGATATCCAGACAGTCAGCCCACCGGAAGAAGGATTGATACAGCCTCTAGTCGAGAGAAGGAGAGAGGCAGAGATGTGAGGGAGGATAGGATGTCTGGTATTGGGTGGATCAACCGCCATATCATGTTGGAATATAACTACTTTTTTACCCCTTAAACAGCATTTCTAAACAAAAATTAATTTCTAATGTGATTGGGACATTGTAATTACTTATGTTCTATAATATGACAGTCTAGTAGGGTCTGTAGGGATAGTTTAGATAGCCTCATTAGCCTGATTCCTGCGTTAAATGAACTCCTGCCCTTCCTAGATACAAAATCCCTCTTTTTTTGGACCTGCTTTTCATACATAGTGTGTAGATCCTAGAGTTGCATTTGGGTCTGAGTTTGGGTGAGTTCTTAACTAGTTAGTACTGAATCACTGTGATTTTAAGTTTAGATTTTAGAACTTGGAACCTACCCTGACCTAGTATAAGTTTATTATTGATAGCATGCTGGTGGATGAGCAATGCTTGGTATGTCACTGTCTATACCCTGACAAAGACTGGCATCGTCTCAATGGGACACGCAACCTCAACGTCCTGACCTCCAGCACGCACCATTTCCTCCCCCCATAGCCTCCATGAAGCTCCTGCGGGCAGATACACTGTGATATTTCGCTGTTCGGCCTCGAGAACTGGCGCAACAAGATACTTGGCCCCAAACAGATACTGCGTCTCAATTTCCCAAGACTTCTTGTCCCCCGGGAACTCATAGAATAGAGTCCGAATCACTGGCGTGCCCTTCTCATGCGCCTCTCTCATCAAACTCCTCGTGTAGTCCCGCATCTCCTCACGAATTCCGATGTACTTCTTGCAGATCTCATACACCTCCTCGCCATAGGACCAAATCTCATTGTCGCCGCCTGGAGCGGTCGGCTGATCGGCAGGCTTGGGCTCCCGGTCACCGTGCAGACGCATCACGGGACAGAACGTACCCCATTGGAACCACCGGGTGAAGAGTTCCCGGAATGCGGGATCAGCGGGGTTGCCCCCATGGAAGCCTCCGATATCCGTCGTCCACCACGGGATTCCTGCGAGGCCCATGTTCAGGCCCGCGGCCAGCTGGTTGCGGAAGGAAGCCCACGAGGACGCGATGTCGCCGCTCCAGACGAGAGCACCGTACTTTTGGCTGCCGGCCCAGGCGCACCGGAGCAAGTTCACGATGTTCTTCTGTCCCTCGGCCTCCATGCCTTCGTAAAAGGCCCGCGCATATTCCCTGGGGAAGATGTTGCCGATCTGTAGGTTGCTGCCAGCCTGGTAGCGGTAAATGTCAAAGTCATAGATCGAGTATTCCGGCTCGGCTTCGTCGAGCCAGAAGACCTTGATCCCTTTGTCGTAGTAGTTTTTCTTCGCCTTTTCCCAGATATACTTGCGCGCCTCGGGGTTCGTCGCGTCGAAATGTGTGATGTCGCCGTCACACTGCATAGCTACTCGAAGGCCGCGGTCATGTCTGATCAGTAGACCGCGTTCGAGCATCTCCGGGTAGTTTTCGGATAGGTTCTCGACTGTGGGCCAGATGGAGACCATGAGCTCCACCTTCATCTCTTTGAGTTCTTTCACCATTGCATCTGTGGTCGCAACCACCCCTATCAGCAACTACCGATGCATCTCATGCGGCTGGAGTAGACTCACCTGGGTCTGGCCAGAATTCGGGATCAAAACTCCACTCTCCTTGGTGCTTCCAGTGAAAGAAGTCAATCACAATAACATCCAAAGGAACATTGCGTCGTTTGTACTCTCGCGCGACGTTGAGCAACTGCTCTTGGTTCCAATAGCGGAGCTTGCACTGCCAGAATCCAAGGCCGTACTCGGGCATCATCGGGACATGCCCTGTCACCTTGCAATATGCCTCTTCGATCTCCGCAGGTGTGTCACCCGCAACAACCCAGTAGTCGAGGACCTTCGTCGAATATGCCTCAAAACTCATGATATTTGTTCCGAGCACGGCTCGTCCGATCCCGGGATTGTTCCACAAAAGACCATACCCAAGAGAGGAGAGAGCAAACGGAACGCTAGCCTGGGAATTCCGATGTCCCAACTCCAAGTCGACTCCCTTGAGATTCAGATAAGGCTGCTGATACTGGCCCATACCGTATATCTTCTCCTTCGGGTCTAGCGACTCCAATCGCATCGTGAGATGGTAATCTCCTCCCAGGATTGGTCGGAGCTCGCGCGCTTCAATCTCGAGGGCGCTGCACTTCGGGTCCATTGGATCACGACGATGACGGGCATATTCTTCCAGGAGCTTCTTACCCTTGGAGTTGTAGATTATGATCTTGCCTCGTTGGGAGACAACCGCCTTGATTTTGCCATTTGAAATACTCGCCTCTTTGCCGGCGGGGGTATCGATGATCGCCTTGTGTGTGCTCGGCTTCGAAGATAGCGCCCAATCCTCAGATGGCATAGACGCTAACTTTGTAGCTCTGATACGGAAAGCATTCTCGCTCCATGGCTGGATCCAAAGAATGTGGTCATCAAATCGGTAGACGAGCTTACCGTCTTCAGCGTAAAGCATAGTGGACAAAGTGAGTGATCAAAGCTCGATATTTACGTCTGTCGGTCTCTTCGCAAAGCTAGAAGTATGAGTGGCACAGAGAGAAATACGTTTATTTTGGGGTACAGCTCACTGATATGAGAAGGTGGTCTCTGCACTGCGTCTTCAGTCAGAGTCCAGATTGGCCAGCGCATCATCCCTAAATGTGGAACGGAGGTCCACATCATCTCCATCGCAGCTGTCTATGAGCCTGTCATAGTTTTTGTGCTGCAAGAGGGTCTTGCAGGCGCGATATATGGCTGCAATTGATCGCTTATGTCCTCGGAAAAAGTCCTGTGGAGGTGGAGGTGGAGGTGGAGGTGGGGGAGACGACCAACTAATCCTTTGGAGCTCAAAGAAGCGGAGACGCGCTGTTCGTCCACATCCATAGGACTATAGTCCTGGAATAAAGGTTTAAGGTATTGGAGAATAGCCTAAATTGAGGAATGTTGCAAATTTGCGGGACACGTAACGGGGAGAAGGATGATTGTTCGAGCGGGGAAGTCGAAAGTCTTCACTGATGCTCTTGAAACAGTCTGCGCAAACAGTAAGTGATGGTGCCCTCACTACCTGGGAATCTACCAAAAGCGTAGCAAATGACACTTGAGTCTGAGCTAACAAGGCTCAAGTCTTATATACTCCTCCTCCTATTGCATTCACTATGACTGCATTTCTCCCTTCATGGTATCAGGAGTGGCTCGTACAAAAGCCAGGACGATGGAAGACCCAGGAAATTGACAATAATTGCTATCCGTGATTGATTCGAGGTTCTGATTCCATTGACTGCAGATAGAGTACGCTCCAGATCTTGGGCGAGCCGACTGAAGACCTTTAGCCAACTCTCCTTTGCCATGCCATAAGTGTACCTATGTAAGATAATCCGGCCTGAAAGTCAAGACGGGCACAAGCAAGTCTATCTCAGTATAGCCCTGTCAGTATAGCCCTGTCAGTATAGCCAAAGGCCCAGGATGTGCCTAATACTGGCACAGGAACGCAGCATCGTCTGAGTAAACTCGACGAATTTCGCGTATGATCCTTCTGATTATCCTGCAGCTTGAGGAAATGTTTTAGGAACAATGTATCTGAGCTTTGAATCAGACACCATCTGGAAAAACCGAAAGCAACAATGACGCACTGGCGGGATTCACGTCAGTGCTCGCACGGGAGTAGTAGATTGAGGCCTGCAGACTTGACCTGAGTCTCTGAATCTTGTTGACAACCTTTGATAGCATGTTGATGAGGCAAACTTGATTTCCATGTATGCCGCAATCCCAGCGACAAAGGCAGTCTATCTGGTGACTCAATGAAGTCAGACTGAAGATTTGTAAGTAGTCTTTGTTGCATGTCAGTCATCAACCTGAAGCTCATCGCCAGTTTATTCCAGCTTCACTACAGGAGGATAGTGTCGAGCTGTCCAATCTCACAAGATCAGGCGATGACGAGATGGTAGCGCAAAGAGAATGTTAGTTCAATGAACGTTTCCTCGAACGACTCCAGCTTGCCAGAGAGGATGCAAAGTCGTCCGCAGTGTTGTTCGAATAGACCAAGTCATCCAACTGCAACAGCTAGACCATGCTCAAAGCCATATTTCGCTCAATGTTACCTTTCATAGATAGAGTGTAAATCCAATTGCTTCGTCGGTGAAGACCATATACCTATCAGCTGGTTGATATGAAGACAGACCTGATATGCGGCGGAGTCGGAGCTCTACTCCGCCCGACGCCTTTCCCAGTTGGGCAACCTGGAAGTAACTTCATCACCAGCTGGACTCACTGCTGCTTCAGTTCGCTGCATACTTATCAACTCCACGTCTTTCACGGCCCCTCAATTGATTGTCACTTCTCGTATAGATCATCCGCCTTTACGAATCTGCCGACTTTCTTTTGTCCACGTACCTTCTCTCCTCCATCATGGAGGTTGCCAGCATGACACAGCCAGACCCGGCAAACGGTGCTCACTCAACCTCCATCGCCATGGACGCCTCTATGGATATCGACATGGATATTGACCTCGGACCACTTCCAGAGCCGGAGCCAATTGAAACAGTGAGCGAGAATGATCCCAATTCGTCTGCTTTGCTCTCTTGTGGTTACTAACACATCTCAACCCTCCTTAGGAACCCGCGCCCGCCACAGTCACTGGTCAGGACGGCTTGGTCGATCCCACAACGGCTGAAGCGCAGTATGAGAAGGTTCACGTACGGGGTGTTGACGACTTAACTACGGATAATATCAAACAATTCGCGACGGATTACTTCTCTGGCGAAATCCCTTCCCGTATCGAATGGATCGACGATACATCCGCAAATATCATTTACTCATCCCCCGAAGTCGGCCTGCAAGCTCTGGCAGCTTTTACGCAGGCCAGCGAAGAGGAAGATACATCTTCGTTCCCAGCTTTGCGCTTACGGTCCGCCAAGGCGTTGTCAACCCACCCCGAATCTGTGCTTCAAGTGAGGTCGGCAGTGAAGACCGATCGCAAAAAGCCCCGGGCATACGAAGCCAGTCGATTCTATCTCATGCACCCCGAACACGACCCCCGGGAGAAGCTGCGACGAGAGCTCGCAGACAGACGACGTCAAGGCGGTGAAACCTCGAGCGATGGTGACTATCAACGGAGACGGTTCGACGGTCGGGAGCTTCGACGGCGAAGAGACCGTGACGCGGACGAACATTTCAGCGCTAATATGTACGATGATGAAGGCCCAAGTGCTAGCACCGACTATTCAGACACAGAGAGAGGTCGCGACGGACGAAGACGGAGCGGACACCGGGAGCTTTTCCCTGACGAAGGACGTTCATCTGGACGCCTTCGAAATCGGAGCGCCTCTCCAGGTCGTGACACGCTGGCCGAGAGTGGTCGTCTAGAGCAAGAGGAGCGCGGCACACGAAGTCGCTTCCGGGAGCGCTCGCCACAGCTTAGCCGTCGCAACCAAGGCAAGGAGCTTTTCCCCTCTCGTACTAGCGACAGCGATTCCAATTCCCGCGAGCTCTTTCCAAACAAACCAACGTCTAGTTACCTCAAGAAGGAACTTTTCCCAAGCAAACAAAGCAATCATCGCCGCTCGGATGCGATCGATGCCGCGGATGAGACAGCAGATCTGTTCTCGAGGAGAATCTCCGTGCCCCTGGTTGATAGCGCTCGGGACCAGAACTCGTCGCGCAATAAGAACTTCGACTTGTTTCCCGACTCGGCGAATCAAAACGGTGTCAACATTCGTGGAGCAGCTGGCCAGGATCAGGGTATCTCGATTCGAGGTGCGGCCAACGGTATCTCAATCAAGGGTCGAGGCGCATCTGTCCGAGAGCTGTTCCCTTCCAAGTACAATTCCAATGCCGGCAAAGAGTTATTCTCTGATAAGATAGAAGGACGAGGAGGCCCTCGAAGGAGGGCCGAGGACATGTTTGGCTAAGGGGAATAAAAGCTCTCGCATGAAGCATTAAAATTTTGGAATCTGCTACTCTTTTGTTTCATTCTGCTCTAAATACCTAAGGATGGCCTGATACCATTGCATACTGAATTCGTCCGAATCTTTTGAACTAGTTCAAATTTCTATCCAAACTGTATTAGTATGACGATTTCTAATAGTTCCTGCATGAAGCAGTCAAAATTTCATTCCGGAGTACCTCGTTCTTGTAAGGCATTATTATTTTAGGAATGGAACTCGCTCACAGCGATTTGACCTTCGTTCGTCTTCGTTTGTCAACCATTCCGAATCGCCAGACGCACCAGCTCGGCAGGATGACTGCAACAACACAGCTGGCCAGTATTCTAGTGGCCCGCTTTCTTCGTATGAATAATTATACAGACACCCTGAATGTATTCATCCGAGAGGCGGGACTTCCAGCCAACGCGGGGCAACCGGATGGAAAGACCGACGACAAGAGCGAGTGGACCATCGAGGGAATCCTCGAGGAGAAACAAACATTTGATGAGAGCTTGAAATTTGAGCGATACGGTCAAAATGAAGAGAAAGACGTCTGGACGGTTCCAGGTCGGTTAACAATCGTTCCCTCGCTGTCTTGCGGTTTCGACGTAGCCGGGAGATATTTATGTTTGCTGACACAACCCAGCACCCTCAACACCAAATGTCATCCAGACACCAACCTCTGCCAATCTGTTGGCATGTTCGGTAGAGCCCTGGCACAATCCTAGTCCGAAGGAGAATCATGATACCCCGTCACGTTACATCGTCGCCACGGGTGCAGATAGACAAGTGCACCTTTTCAAGACAGACGAAGGCAACGATGTTGTCGCTTCGTTTGCTGGACACTCTGACTCCCCGGTGTTGTCATACGCGCATATCCAAAATGGCAAATACGTCCTTATGACCAATATGTCCGGTCAGCTTCTTCTCCAACGGGGTGCTGAGATTCTGTCCCGCCGTAAAGATCATGCCAAGTATGCAGTCAAGGTGATTGCATATGAAGAAGATGACCAGCCAGACGAAATTACAACGAAAGTCGTATGGGTCGCTACCGCTGGCTGGGACTCCAAGATCTTACTCTACCGTCTCCGTATCCCCAGCAGAGCAGGAGATCCTGACCGCGTGGAGCTCAACGAGCCCGTCACCCACATCAACCTGCTAACCAACCCAGAATCGATCCTGTTCGTCCACCATCCAGATACCCAGGAACTCATCCTGCTCGCCTCGCGGCGCGACTCGACCTATCTCTTCTACTACGGCGTCCCGTCATCGACGAGTACCGACACACCCAGCAAGTGCAGGCTCCTCGGCAAGCAGAACCTAGCCCCTCACTCAAACGCCTGGGTGGCGTTCTCCCCTTCATGTCTTGCTCTGAGTCCGCACGACCCCGGCCTCATAGCTGTCGCGACTTCAACCCTCCCGCACATGAAAGTTATCATAGTGCGCCTGCTATTCCCCAAGCAGGGGTCGTCGGAGTCGTCGGAGTCGTCGGAGTCCTCTCTGCCCTTGGGCAGTACGTCCGCGGAGCCAGAGACACAGGCCACGCAGGCCATTGCTGCGCTTGCGCTTCAGAACCGGGAAGATGCGGCCATCATGATCCAGGCGAATACGTTTGCGCCGCAGACGGTCTACTCCACTCCGCAGGTGGTTTGGCGGCCGGATGGGTCGGGACTGTGGGTGAATGGCGATGATGGGGTGATTCGGGGGGTGGAGACTATGACGGGGAAGGTTACGGCGATGTTGAAAGATGGGCATCAGGTTGGGTCGAAGGTACGGGCTATCTGGGCTGGTTGGGTTGAGGTGCAGCGAGACGGCAAGGTGGTGAAAGAGGAGTGGCTTGTAAGTGGTGGGTTTGATAAGAGGCTTGTTGTTTGGAGGGTGTAGATCTTGTTTGAGACTATTGAGGTCTTGAAGCAGGTCCTCTGAATTGGAACGTATGACGGAGCTCAGAAACCGTCATCAAAACAGAAAGAAAATCGGAAGATAATGATAATTATCAGAACTATCTTGCTTACGAGTATGTAGCCCTCCGTCCATGCACCCTCTCGCCACGGGAGAGAAAGGGAAAGGGTGTTTGGTAATAGGAGGGCATGGGATCTCTTCTCGGCACGTTGAATAATCCTTCAGCAATCGCGCATGGAAAAAGACACGAAGCTGTACACACATATGCCTGAATGTACGAGTGGGACGACGGACAATCGATCCCGGTGTAGAAGAAAGCAAAAACAAGACTGAATCGAATCGGGACGAAGACGATGCAAGACGAACAGCGGCTCGTGCCTTCCTGCCCCAACCGTAGAACCAAGATCATGCTCCAGGCACTCATGATGGCCAAGTCGTGGAATCGAATCCATTTTTGTGTTATTTAACAAGCCGTCGCGCGAAAACCCAGCCAGGCTCTTCCGACATGACGCTTTGTGTCATCGCACGTTAAACCAACTCAAATCGCTTCCCATTTAATTTCGATGATTTAATTTATGCGACCTCCCGCTTGCCCTCCTTGCGCTCCTTCTGTAGGATTGTTAGCCATGTCCTCCGGCACCCAGCTGCCTCCGACTCAGCAGCAGTCAAGATCAACGTACCAGAGCCTTCATGGTGCCGTGGAGAGCGTGTCTGTGGTTGCGGCGGAACTTGGGGTCAACACCCTTGAGGGAAGGGTAACGGTGAGTCTTAGGCTTCTTGATACTGTTGGAAACAAACGGCAAATATCAGCGACCTGTCTTTCCCCTCTTGAAAAAGCTGGTTGGTGGATAAGTTGCATGCTGGTCGCGAGTCATTCAAGACCGATTCGGTGATGTCAAACTCATCACTGCAACAAAATCCTTCCTCCCGACTGAAGTATTCCGATTTCAATATTGCTGAGGACTGTACGAACCCGTTACGGTGAGCCTTCTGGCTGCGGTGGTGCTGAGACGCGTTCTTGGACTCTGTTCAAAGTGCAAATGACCGTCAGCGATTTCCGAACCGTCCAGGGAGATTGTGCTGGTATGAAATCGAATCGAGAATTCCAAAAAGCCGGGTTTCAGGTAACGTACTGGCCATCTTGACGGGATGTGTCGCAACAAGAAACGGGTTGACGATGAGTTGGCGGATTGAAGATGTCCTTGAACTGAGCAGAAGGCTAGAGACCCCCAAAAGATTCAGGCTAGGGCTGCTGGAAAGATTTGTGTGGGATTTCGCTTACTGCTCCAGCGGCTAGCGTGATTGGTCCATTAAGTCCAGCCAACTGCGGCAGCGCCAAATGGCTAAGGTATATGATGTTCACAACAACACTTGCTGCCAGCCTCTATCATGCTGTTCCTCTACGCGCTGTGAGACTTCTTGCCTATATGATTGTCTTTCAATCTTGACCCTTGTAGGGGGCAACTTATCAATTCTCAAGATTGAGTACTTGTGCCCTCATAAGAACGGTCGCAAATGTGAAAGGGATCCCGTCCTGATTAGTAAGCTGATTGCTAAACATCGCTTGGCACGGATGAACAAGTGACAATGATGCCAGAGATCGCTTGCTTGTTACAGGAGGGTAGTAGGGCGAGTCAACAATAGTTCAGGTGCTCAGTAAGCCATTGTGAGCTCGAAAATACATTTGCATAGGCGAGGGATATCCGGTACGAAGATCAAAGACACAGCGTGTAGGCACGAATATCACGTGATTATATATATCGTGGTGCTTGAGAGATCCACATTGAATCGTACGGAGTACGTCTCCGACATCAATGTATTCCTTAGTAGAGCATATGCCATTGATATTCCTTTTGAAAGAATCTGCTGATGGCCCTGGGCATGCCACTGCTGTCCGAAATGGATACGAAAGCTTCGCAATCGATGTAGGCGCAATGCGCGATGGAGTCTATGTCCTAACAATAGGCGAGGGATATTGGCCCTTCATGATAGAAGAATACTTTTTTCATCATCATCAATCCATCAACAAGACCTTGTATATAACACACAATTTCAGGGTCGTTCAATTAGCTGGCTGAAGATTGGTGTTGAATTCTTCGGGGTTGTTATATTTGTTGCCTACTTCAAAAGACGAGTTCTGTCACGTGATGTGAAGAGCCGCTAGGGAACAACCGGCATGCGGACTTCGACCTTTGCATCTTTGACCCAGGTTCAAGAGGGATACCATCACCACCTTCTCCCTTCCATCCATTGCAAGATGAGCTCTCTTCGCTTCGCTCGCTCTGCCCTCAGGGCTCGTCCCTCTGCTCTCCGCGTTCCTCTCCAGCGCAGAGGTTACGCTGAGGCTGTGTCGGACAAGATCAAGCTTTCCCTGGCCCTTCCTCACCAGGTACGATCCGAAATAACTGAGCGCATCCTGCTGCTCGTATAGGCTGGAAACTGACATAGGTATCTTGGAACAGACCATTTTCAAGTCGACCGGCGTGTACGTGACGGCTCATTCCCTTCTGATCGACGACCGACGATTCTGACCATGACTTGAATGTGTACTGACCAGCTTGCCCCTACAGTGTCCAGGTCAACATCCCCGCCGAGTCCGGAGAGATGGGTGTCCTCGCCAACCACGTTCCCTCCATTGAGCAGCTCAAGCCCGGTCTTGTTGAGATCGTTGAGGAGGGTGGTGCCAACAAGAAGTTCTTCCGTACGTCCGGACAACCCCGCTAAGATTTGCGCTGCGATATTGCGGTTCCACGAAAATTGTCGCATTGCTTTCTTTCAGCATGACACTAACAAGTCTGCGTTCTTCAGTTTCTGGTGGTTTCGCCGTCGTTCAGCCTGACTCCGCTCTGAGCATTAACGCCGTGGAGGCATACCCCCTCGAGGACTTCAGCGCCGATGTAAGTTGTGGAAACGAAGAAAATGTCTTGATATACTTTTTTGACCGTCATCTTTCAATTACAGGCTGTCAAGTCCCAGATTGCCGAGGTTCAAAAGATTGCCAGTGGCAATGGCAGCGAGCAGGACATTGCTGAGGCTAAGATTGAGCTGGAGGTAGGTCAACCGCAAACACCTTGGCATGAACCTAGACTCAATGACTAACGTTGTCACAGGTTCTGGAGACCCTTCAAGCCGTCCTGAAATAGATTCCTGATGTACATAACCATTCGCGATTGCAATTCTGAACTTGTAGAATTATAACAATTCTCCGGCAAGGTCCTGTCAATGATTCTTGCACCTTATCCTACCATGTGCCCTACTCTGTGAATCATGGAGTCCTAACCCTCAGGAGAGTCGTGCGGGACTCGAGGGGATCACGCCTTCCCAAATGGAATCGCAATCTACTAACTTCCTTACTTGGCCCGCAATCCTATTATTCTTCATCCTCTCCCTCGATCCCTTATATCTAATTGACAAGCTTCACAGGTCTCTTCTTCTGCCGTCGCCCATTTTCTGATACCTACAATAGTTGACAATGGGGCAAGTAACACCGCAACAACAGTTCGGCCCTTCACATACATTGCAGTTTGCGCTGGAGAAGCATCTGCAGGAAAATGCGCCGGTTACTCCTTCAAAATCTCCTAACAAGATCAGGCTCACAGAATCGGAAGGCGACATTCGCAATGTGCTCGACGAATATCCAACCAGATTGGGTCTGTCTCATGTGCTTGAACTCGACGAAGTTCGAAATGACCGAAGTACGAACGCCAAGGCTGCTACTCCAACAATACCCTTCAGTCGGCAGCCTAATACGCACTTTGTCTTTGATGAACCCTTGCCCACAAATCCAAATAATAGTCCGGCGTCTGAAAGCGAGCAGGCAACCCAGCTTTCGTCTGCGCACCTGTACCGCGATAAAAACAGAAAAAGTACGCTCTCTTCACATAAGCCTAACATCATCTCGATCACCTGGCCAGATTGCAGCTCAAAGAAAGTCCAAGCCAACTTTTTGAAAAACGAAGGTGGAAGCATTTGGAGACCGCCAAGGCCACCAAAGCCTCCTTTCCTCACTAATGCTGCTGGAGAGGGTTCCAAGCCTTCTGGCCAAGCACAACCTCGAGCAAGTATAATCTCACCAGAGCGCAAGCACACCAAGCCATCGCCCCGCGCAAGTCTTCCCCAGCCTCGAAGATGGCCTCGACCACATTCTCGCTTTGTGGAAAATCTTCCTTCGGAAGAGAAAAATGCTTCAACTGTGCAGAAGAAGGAGGCATGGATCAATTCAAGCCCACCTAAGCCTCATCATCAGCGGAAAATCGCCCATCGCGGTACTGAGAATGCCTACCGTGTTTTATTAGGCGACCCAGACAAGCCATATCCAGCTGCAATACCTACCAATGATAGATTACCACTGCTTCGGGCTGTACTTTCGCCTGACTCCCGAATCGCATTCTTGAGGTCACTCAACACCGACTATGGAGCCTCATCTGGCAGACTGACAGAGAATAAATTTCCAAAGCATTTAGCTGGTTTGCTGTCGCGCCCTTCAAGATTGATTCCCCACTGGCAGAAGCTAAGCAGCTCCACTCCGATAATATTGAGCCTATACCAACCTCTGTACAGCCCGCGGTGCTCCTCGTTACTTCAAGTTTCATACATGGTGCACGTGGAAGCTGTCTTACCAGCCGACCGGAAACGTACTGCAGATTCCGAACAGGATGTGCCTTCTTTCCATACTTCAATGGATGGGTATACACGTCTTTTCCAACTCCGCCTCCCTATGCCCACCTTATGCTTCGACATCGTCCGGCTATTCGTCATTGGCATGCGGCATCCGATCTTAATGACCGTTGCATCGCTATTCGTCTGTGTCTTCGCAATTATCCTACGATTCCTTGCTGGTATGGGTTTTCACAGTCTATTCAGGCTTCATGAAGACCGCCCTTATTCGGAAGAGGAAGATTCGGATCCCGTTGCATTCGAAAAGTGACGGCTCATACTTGCAAATCAGGGTTCGGAGAACTATATGGGAGCAACGGAGTTTAAACGGAGATCCTCTGTATCCCAACTCATGGTTGTTTTATGGCTATACCTTTCTAGTGAAGAGACTGCTACGTTCTTTCCTATGCATGTACAATCTCCAGTGAGCCGGACTATAGTCATGAGTGAGACCGGAATGATCAGACAAAGAAAATTTTACCTTATCAATTGCTCTATCATTTCAGAACCTAGGAACTGAATAGCGTGAAATGAGAGAGCCCAGAGACAAGGCACAGAAATTCAAAATAGGATGGGCCGCATATACAAGGACAAACATGACGACATCACAATCGGTAAGCCAATTTCAATACATTATTACAATCTGAGAGACAAACTGAAAATGGAGAAAAGAACCACCCCAGAAACATGAAGCATGACGACGTGTATCATTACTTGCCCTTCACCAATTCCTTTAGTCTCTTTTCAAGGACCTGTCGACCTTCAGTGGTCCTCCACACCTCATGAGGCGCACCCTTGACGATATCCCAATCCTTCAAGTTCTTGGTGATCTTGGTCAAATCCTCCTGCGTCTTGGCCCACTTCTGGCTCTTGCGGACCTCGACCCCGGAGCTTACGACGACAAGCGGCGTATCGGGCATCTGGACATGGCGCGCCGTCTGAATCTCGGAGGCAGTCATTGACTCGGCGACGAGATTCTCCTGCAACTTGGCCTTGAGGAATTTGCCCGTTTGGTACGCACTGCGGCCGTAGACGCGGTCTTCCCGCGTGCGGCCCTTGAATATGGCGCCGGCGATGCGGTCCAGGCCCAGAGGGGAGAGGATACCACGTAGCCAGAGCAGGAAGCCGCGGCCGGCGTTGCCCACTTGGCCGAGGTAGTCCTCGTGCATGGCGTCGATGAGCATGATGCCCTTCGTTTCGAGGAGGTGGCGGCTGGAGAAGATTCGGCTGTAGATAGACCCGATGCCGGAGGAGACCAGGATCCAGGGTCCTTCCTCGCCGGCTAGGGCGAGGGCTTCGGAGAGAGCATCGGCGGCCATGCCGGCGGAGTGCGGGGAAGGGGCATTGTCGGACCAGGCGTATCCTGGCCGGTCCCAGTAGCAGTAGCGGTCGATGAGGCCTTGTTTGTAGACGTCGTCGATGAATGGTTGCAGGGAGTGCTCGACTGGGCCTTCGCCGCCTTCGAGGAGGACGGTGGGTGGTCTGTTTCCGTTGCCGTCGGTAGAGCCGTTGATGGGGCCGACACAGGCGAGGTGGACTTGGTATTTCTCACCGTTGACAAGGTACTTTTGTCCTGGGGCGGGGAGGGAGGCATCCCGGGCGCGGATGATCAGGGTTGCAGTGAAAAGGATTGAGACTATCGCGATCACGACCATGAAGATCGTTTCGAACAGGACGGCGATCCATTCCCGGAGTGACCGGCGGGTTTCCTCTCGTCCGGTAAGGCGCTCCTCTTCCTCCCTCTTGCCCCAGGCAACGGTGCGGTTCTGAAGGATGTTGAAAATGGATATCAGGGTGACCCAGACGACCGAGGCGATACCGACCCAGCCCTCTTCTACACGGAGCTGAGGTACGCCGAGGATGATGCACATGTCCACAAAGAGAAAGATGGATAGTACCAGGCCGGATATCGTCATGACCTTTGACGGGACAGTGAAGAATAGCAGCGCGATGATGAGGTAGCTGACGGTGAGTGTGGTATACGCGAAACTGAAAAAGCCAGAGCCACGGCTGTGCATCATTGGAGGGCTGACGAAGATGGAGACGAGCAGGAACGTCCACCAGACAAAACTGACGGCAAGGAAGAAAGAGGAGAAGGCTCTGAGAGCCCTGACACTCCACAGATTGTAGGGGGACACCTGATAGTAAAAATATGTTAGACAAGCACGAACACAGGAGGTTTGCTCTCTTCAACATCCAGGACGAAGCAACTTACTGCAGGATCATCGGGACTCAGATATGCTTGATTTTCTCTCGGCAGTAGTCGTGTCCGTTCATCTGCTTCATGATACTGCCCTCTGGATCCATCATCTCCCTCACGCCCTTGTTCCTCCCGTTCCGAGTCATCGTTCCTCCGCCACAGTGAAACCATCGTCCTCTGCGCGGCCTAAGTCATAGGTAGAACTTCAGTAATAGATGACAGTGGGAGTTGTTGTGACTGTGCTGCCAGGAATATCACGCGAAGAATAAAAATTAAACTTGAATATATAGGGATGGGTGAATTATGAATGAGAAAGAGTCGAGACACTGAGATACTGATAGATCATGAATCCTTGGTGGAGTGAAGGAGTTGACGTCATGACGAACGCAGCGAGGGCAGCGCCAAGGAGAGGGTTCGACACCAAACAGGATCTGCGATTCTTTTTTAGGCCGTAGATAGATAAAATGTTTGCCCCCGGAAATGGAGCTGGTTCCCAGCTGATCAAGGGGATCTCCATCATCGACGATCCTAGAGGGCTAGAGGGCCAGAGCCACCGATGAATGCATTATCCAGCTCCCGCAGATCAGGCCCGGTGAGGTCATCAATCAAGTAGATCATTCTCACAGAGGTACCTCTCTCTATGGACCTACAATCTGGAGGAAGCCTCAACTGACTGAGGGGCAACAGAAGGCTCGTTGGGTCTCAGTAGTGCCAGTGATCTGGACTAGAGATGAGTGCACGCCCATACTGTTAGAGGAGCATTTTTTGGTGTCTTTGATTTTGGAAAGGTACTGCACAGAAATCGATGCGGAAATATATATCAGGATCCATTTCAGGGGGGTTTGAATCAATATCAACGACTGGCGCTTGGAACCTTTTCATGCTCTAGGATCCCAACATCTGAAGATTTATTTGCCATCGATGAAAATATCGATGGTTCCAAGCGTCTCTTAGTGATAATGGACAGGAGGGGATGATGTTGATGCTGAGGACCTGAGGACATGTCAACGTTGACTCCGTATTGTTATCGATAAGGAAGTAGACACATGCTCTTCAAAGCACACAGTAGCACATTCATCAACGTCTGCTTTGCATGTCCAGGATGCTTTGATAATAAGACAATTGAATCAATGATATAAAAATCATTGTAAATGTCAGTCCTATTTCTCCTCCTCTCCACTATCTAGACCAGTGCCAAAACCCCTGTTTATGTTGGGCTTACCCCACGGTTGCCACAACGCCATCTCCTGATGGCATGTTGGCTATCCATATGAACTTCCTTCCCCAACCAACGAATTTGCTCTGACTGCAATATAGAGGGATATATAATCGGACATAATCATAGTTAATAACCGTCCATGAGCGATCTTCACAAGGCTTTTGCCAAATCAAAGCTGGCCAAGTTGCCGCCCGAGGCCCCTCCTATATTCGAGTCTTCGTCAATGAACCCCCACGACGAAAGCAGTCACGATGAGGACTCCTCTTCAGTCTCATCGGCAGGGACTGTGGTTCCCTCGCCAAGCAGGCAGCTGTTCGCCAGAGCCAGCCAAGGGTACGTTAGCGCAGTCTTCCTGCGCATGCATATGCATCCCCGGATCCATCCACCCAGCCTTCCCCATGGGACTCCGGCGTGCTCATATGGCGAAAACCCTGCTAATGAATTCTTCAGATCGTCTGAATCCTCCTCACTGAGCTGGTCAGACTTCTTTGCCCAAGAGCTCTTTCTGACCCAAGAAACCGGCAATCTCCGCATCGTCCACCATGTCTATCTCACGCTACCTGCCGATTCAGGTCCACTCTTTGTCATGCACCATGGAGCCGGTTCATCGGGTCTCTCATTTGCGACCTGCGCGGGTGAAATCCGCAAGATCCTCCCTAAAGCTGGGATCCTGTCATTAGACGCGCGCGACCACGGCCGGACGTCGGCGGAAAGGGAGGATGGAGGGGTGGTGGAACTGGATCTTAGCCTCGAGACTCTCAACCGAGATTTGGTCTACGTGGTCCGCAAGACCCAGACGGAAATGGGCTGGAAGGATCTTCCGGACCTTGTTCTTGTTGGGCATAGCCTCGGGGGGGCTGTCATTACTGATGTTGCGAAGAAGGGCGAGCTAGGTTCCAGACTACTGGCTTATGCGGTGCTGGATGTTGTCGAAGGTATGTGATATCGACCCGTGGCTGTTATCCCGTGGGTTGATTTTCTGACAATGCACAGGCTCAGCCATGGATGCCCTCCAGAGCATGGAGAAATATCTCTCCACTCGCCCTTCCAGATTCCCCTCGTTGACATCAGGGATTGAGTGGCAGTAGGTCGAACTAATCTCTTCCTCTGCGACTACAAAACTAACCCGCTGCTACAGCACACGTTCCCGGACAATCAGGAACAGAACCTCAGCTAGAGTCTCCGTCCCATCCCTACTCTACAGAGAAGAAACCCCCTCAGACCCCTCCAAACCCTGGGTCTGGCGGACCAACCTCTCAGCCACGAAGCCCTTCTGGGAAGACTGGTTCATCGGCCTCAGTCGGAAATTTCTTGAGGCGCGCGGCGGTAAACTTCTCCTGTTAGCCGGGACAGATCGGCTGGATAAGGAGTTGATGATCGGGCAGATGCAAGGTACGCTGTTCCAGTTGTTTCTGTTCTTTGCCGTGTATCTGCCGTTGCCGTGCCGTGCCTGCAGCTGACATGTTATGTTCAACCCAACAGGGAAATATCAACTCCAGGTCCTCCCCGAAGCGGGCCACTTCGTCCAGGAGGATCTGCCGGCAAAGACGGCCCAGATCTTGGTGGACTTCTACAAACGGAATGATCGGAGCGCGCTCGTGCTTCCGCCAAAAGTGGCTGATATGCAGGCTTCCGCTGCCATGCAGAAGGGCGCAGGCGCTTCATTTACTGGTTCGCAGTGTGGTGGCAGCACGCGACATCCGCAGAAGCCGTAGAGTAGTGAGAACATTTCTCTTTTCTATAGTTGCGCGGCTTCCTGACAAAGAGGGATTGTCATGTCTCGGCTGTAAGACTTACAAACATGGATTTGATTAAATCATTATTGGACAGATGAAAGCTGGGGACTTTCTTTGTACTCATTTGAACCTAAGCATTGCCAATGTAACACCGATGCCGTCCCCCCCACGACGCCGCCGAATATCAAGCCATCAAGCCCCATGATGGTCCAGTGAGTAATGGGAAATGCAAGGGAAGAGATCAAAATACAACACGGGTATCTGGCGCCACTTTTGCAACGTAACGAAACTCACAATTTCTCGTCAAGGAAGATAAGCGCCGCCGGAAATAATCAGATTCATGTTGGTGAACTTGACTTTGTAGACGGGACTCTTCTTCGTCGGGAAGGCGCTGATCTGGTCAGGTGTAACGACGACATCCTTTCCTTTCTTCTTGCCCATTCCCGGAGCAACCGAAGTCGAGGGTTGGGTGGAAGCGGCCGAGGGGTTGCCAGCATCGACCTTTGTGCCTGCTCCGCCTTCTCCGACTGCACGACCTTGGGACGGATCTTGAGCTGGGCCGGTGACATCCCACACACGGACAGTGCCGTCGGCACCGCCAGAGACCAGGACAGTCGACTCAACGCTCCAGCTAAGGGACCAGATGCCTCCTTTCCCATGACCGCGCATGCGCTTCAACAATCTTCCGGGTGCCAGATCCCACAAGAGGATCGACCCCTGATCGTCTGCGGATGCAAGAAGTTTGCCGTCTCTGCTGCAGGCCAAGGCCGTAATATTGCCGGTGTGACCAGTGAACATCCGCACAGCGTTACCGGTGGTAACCGCCCACATGCGGACGGTATGGTCGGAGCTGCCAGTGAAGATGTAGGCAGAATTCGAGTGGAAGCAGACGCAGTCCACATCCTGATCATGGCCGACGAAAATGCGCTGCTGACGAATGTGGTCTGTAACCCAGAGACGAGCGGTCTTGTCATGTCCGCCAGAAACAAAGTAGTGACCAAAAGGTCCCCATTGAAGATCCCAAACGGGCTGATCATGGCCCTTGTAAACGACCATGCACTGCCATAGATCAAGAGACCAGAGTCGGATGGTCTTGTCTGCAGATGAGGAGAGTAGCCAACGGGCGTTGGTCGGCGCTACAGCGCTCTCTGAGCGTGTGGCAGAAGGTGCAAAGGCTACTGCATAAACCGGACCAGAGTGCCCGATCAGACGACGCGAGTTCGAGGGAGGCGCATCATCCACGTTGTCGTAGGTTGTTTGGATTTTCTTGCCATCCATACTCCAAACACGAATATACGACTCCTGCATGCCAGCTGCAACGAGCATATTATCGTCGGAGAAGTCCAGGCAGTTGATTCTATCACTTCATTAACAAAAATCTCCAGTCAAAGAAAACCGTCGTTACTCACCCGTCATAAGTGTTGTGGAATGTGAACATGCAAACACTGACTGCGGGACCAACACCTCCCGTCCGGCCCTCGATTCTGAAACGATCACGATTCTCTTTCACCTTTTGAACTTCCAGAGCCACATCGCGTGCAGTCGAGGGCGGATATGGAATGTCGGCACGACTGGGCGCTTCGTCGTCTTCTTCCTTCTTGATCATCTGGTCAAACTCCTGCACAAGACTGTTGTGGCCAGGTGCCGGAGGATTCTTCATGTCTTCATCTGCTAATTCGCCTCGTACGTCGGTCTCGAGTGTTGATTCCATGGGAAGCTTGCCGAGTCTAAGCCGGGGTAATGTCCCAGCCATTGCCGGATTATCACCGGTATAGGCCGATCCAGGATGGTGACCGGGAATGCCTTCGTCTTCAGCCGGAAACGTTTGCCCCGCTCCTGCTTGGCCTAGCATAGCAGCGAAGCTGAACCGATCATCGGACGCACGCTCTTTGGTAATGATTGTACAGTAGCTGCTCAAAATAGCGGACATAACAGAGCCTCCCTCTTTCTGCTTGATCTCAAGAAACTGCATGAGGTTCGAAAATGCTGGGTTGCTGAGTACTAAGCGGTACTTGTTACCCCGGTAGAGTTTGGCTGTAGAGTTATCCTGAACGTGCTCAGGAAGACTGATGGGTTCCAATTTGCGGACATCGTCTGTGTGCTCCGGGAGGAAAAGGTTCTTGTTCATATCAAAGAACTGTTTGGCTTCTTGTGGGTAATATGATGTAACCATGTTGAGAAAAGAGTAGACAAAAAGCGGCCACAGAACGCGCCTAAGTTCAGGCTGTCCGAAGATAAGCATTTGCCCATGTTGATGATGAGAAAGTGGCCTACCTTGTACAGATCTAGATTGTCTTCTACCCAGACTTTCAGTAGATCTAGATGCATGTACATTAGTATATGTCTAATGATACGATAAGTAGGAATCTCCTCACCGAACCCCAATCTATACTTGGGACGTGCATCCTCGCCAAGAGGAGGTAAAGGACGGCCATCGATTTCTTGGTTAGCAGATTCCATGCGCAGCATGGCTTCAGTACGGCTGTATCCTTTCTTGGCCAGGTAATCAATGACCTAGAAGATAACATTAGCAACGCGGGGAAAAATGCCTGTACACCATGTAAAACCAAGCCATGAAATGAAGTACTGAATCATGAGAGACTTTGTTTCTCATGGGTATATGGAAAGCTGCAGCCGCGGCTCTCAAGCTGAGCACCAACAGCCTGTTTCAAGAGTAACACAGCCACAACAAGCCGCTTATCAACGATGGAAACACCCCACACAAGAGAGATACTCTGAGCAAAACCCACAAAACTCATGCGCCAAAATCTCCAGTACTTACTATTTGATTCAGATTCTGCTGCGACATCGCACCACTCGGCGGCGGCGGCGGCGGACCCGGAGTCGGAACTCCAACTGGGGTGGTAGCTCCCATGGGCTGCTGGGGAGGCATAGACATACCACCACCACCACCGGGACCGATACTTGCACTTCGAGGTGCAGGGCTCGGAGCCCCGCCTGGCGCAGACATGGCCGCGACACTAAATGTCCAGATACAGACGGACGCTTCTTTAGTCGAAGCCAAAGGCTGCGTTCGATCGAAGAGCGAAGAGAAGATGCGAAAGTGACTTGATTTGGGATGGTTCAATAAATCGGGAGGCTTGCGAAGTCACGTTTCTGATATTGAGCTAGGACTTTCTGGGGTTAGCGCTGGAGCTTGGTTTAGGTAATCAGGCTATCACTGTCCATCATCACGGCACGTGATGAGATAGCTACAGGTTACTCTTACCTTGACCTTATCTTCAATTGGGTATTATTGAGACTTGACTTGCTGGTGAAATCCCTCAAATGTCATAGAGATGGCCGAGAGCAGGGACTCTGCACAGCCAGATCAAGTATTTACTTCAGCGGACCGAATTCGCCAGTTGAACGAGGTGGACAAGGTAAGGAGGTAGATCTGCGCGACTCTCAACATAGACACAAACGAACCTTTACGCAGCTGTCACAGAACCTCACTTAGCTAGCAGACACTAATCGCTCGCAGGATGTTGCAAAACTAATCCACTCCGCCGGTCTCGCAATCCAAGCCCTCACAAACGCCAGAACGGCCGACTCCCCGGAGGACACTTCCCTCGAGTCGCATAAAGCGCGGTTCAAAGAGGCCACGTCGCGGTACTTTGCGCTCCTTTCCTCTATCGATGTCAGATTACGTCGCCAGGTATACGCTCTGGAGGAAGCTGCTATCTTAGCGCCGGAGTCAGCCTCGAGGACGGGTGATTTACCTGGCGCTGGCGGAGGAGCTGCAACGGGTGCTTCGAACCCGTTGGATGTCAGCTGGTTGAATAGCAGGAAGGACACTGTAGGGAAAGATAAGGAAGCTGAGCTGTGGGCTGCAGCGAGGCAGTTCGTGGAGCGACTTGGCGATTCCTCAGCTGCGAGCGTGAAGGTGGAAGGTGGACATAAGATGGAGGTCGATTGAGAGGCCCTAAACATTTTGAGGTTGCCGACTACTAGGCGGATCTCAGTGCGCTGAAGTTCTTAGTCTTACAAGTCAAGCTACATCTTATGGGGGCCAACGAGTAGTGCTTATATGATACCCACACACATTGAATTGGAGATTCCCAGTCCCAGTATGCTTTCATGAAAGAACTTCTTCACCAGGAGTTGAAAAGAAACGATACCTATTTACTCTCAGAACAATGAACGTCTTTCCCAGAGATTACCGATCTTGACACGTATGGTTAAAGCTTTGATGATGCGAGATGAGGAGTAAGAACATAGGCATACTGATGGTAAGACGACAAGCACAGATGCTGGTTCGCAGAACTCAAAGAGCAATGGCTGGCCGATGCATTACCGCTGCATAGACCTAATCATCTCCAGATGCGCAGCCTTCTCTTTATTGGTTTCCGAAAGCGGAGCGAGGCCTGTATTCCTTGTCAGCATATCATTTCCTTGGTTCTACCCTGAAAAGAGAAGCGGCTTACTTCGAAGTTCACCCACCACATCCTTGGCCTTGCCAAAGTAGACCTCCTCTGCCATCGCAAGTCAGATTAGCATGTGACATGTACCGAGTATCATCAACACAACTCTCTCCAGAAGTGACACATACGCAACAAGTTCCGCATCTTCAACTCCATATCCTCGACGAGCCTACCCACATTGGCGACATGGCTCGCATCCGACTCCACAGGCAGATCAACCTCCATCTGCCGGGTCATATTGCCGCTGAGATCCATCTCGCCGAGGGCCTCATTCTCGTTCGCCAAGTGCAGAATCACCGTGCTCGTGAGCTTGTAATGAGACATGCGCGCCCTATCAGTCGCCTCGAAGACATGGATGCTGTCCCACTCTCCCGAGCTCTTCGCTCCGGGCGTAACACCTGCCCGCATTACCCATTAGCAAAGCCCATATCTCACCAGTCATCAAGTAGCCCTTGCGCACCTTTCTTCAGAAGGATAACACCCGCAAACCCATCATCTAAATCCCAAAAGTAAACGCTGCCCACTCCGCCCTCATAGTACAGCTCCCGATACACGTCAAACGCCTCGTTAGCCGCAACCTCGAGCTTCCTCACCCGCTCGCTGGGAACCGTCCCGTCCTCCAGTGGCGGATCGAACTCATTGCTCCAAGGCGAGCGGTAGCTGTCTCCGTCCCGGTTGTAATCGCAGAGCAGGTAATCGCGGTTCGACTTCGGGCAGCGGCGGATCTCCAGTGGCTGGTCGACGGAGGAGAGGAGGTCTTCGGTCAGGTCGGGGACAATCGACGTAATGGCCTGCAGATTCTGTTTCGTGTCGCGGGGGTTGAGGCGCCGAAGAAGATCGCTAGAGGGTGGTTGTTATGGTCAGCTTGAGCTGTTGTTGTCTCCGAGCGGGGTTACACTCCGCTGTCTGGGTTCTCGTTCTAAGGGCTCAAGATGTGGGATATGAGGTATCAGTTGCTGTGGATTGAATACTTACAGCGCACTGTCAAATTGAATGTCCGCCATGGCTGTGAGATATGGGAAGAGTGTTGTATTTGTATAGCTTTTGGTGAAACCGGGACCTCCCTCTCGACTTGGCCGATTAAGGTGCGTGCGCGGAGGAAGTGGAGTGTGGTATTTAGGCCACCCCCTGAGACTGGAGAACGGTCTATGTGAACATGCTATGATCATCCCTTAGAACAAGACAGGATTCGAGACTCATCTATTGTTATCTAATTTTGGGTATCTAGAGACAACGATAACCTTCCAGAAGCCAAGCTCAAGTATCCAAAAGTGTCCACGCTGACCCAAAATGTCATTCCTCACTGTCATCATCAAGAACAAATCTACTCCGTTTGCGAGAAGCATGGCGCTCTGCGCTGCGATTGAAAAGTGTCTCAACATCGGGGAGATCAAGATCTGATTCAAAATCGTCCTGGCTTCTTTGTGATGAATAGAAAGGTCTTTCTGTGCGAGGTTCTAGAAAAGATGATATCAACTTCTCAGGGGACAGCAGTTCGGGAGTGCAATCGTCCTCATTTTTGTCTTCCCGCACAGGTACATTGTTTGGCCTTGAGGTAGCCGACTGCTTTTTCAACGCGTACAGCTTCTTACCAAGCGGTCGGCTATTCTGTGCTGGAGGAACTGATTCGCGTGAGAGGACTGAGTCCTCGATCTTCTTGTTTGACTCCAGAGCCAACACTTTCTTGTATCGGCTTTCACAATCAGCACTCACCTTACTCATTTTTTGGAGAGTGCCAATTATGCGGCGGGTCAAGGAACCGTGTTTAACAGCTTTTGTTGGCCTGAGAACGGATTGCAGGCGAGGGTAAGCGTCAACGCGTGGGTTCCGGATGAACTCTGGGCTAGTGCCTCCTATATGACAATAGCGTCGCTCAAGATCCTGTTGCTGAGCGGGCGTAAGGAGAATTTCTTCCAGGGTGGGAATCTCCACAGGCTCTGGTGTTGGTTTGCGGATGGTTCTCTTAGTTTCTGCTTTCTTCGTCACTTTCCCAGTGAGACTGGACGCCTTTGCAAAGCCAGTCTCGACATCATCTGGCATATGGAACTTCTTCGGCGGCCTTTTTGGGGGCCGTGCTCTTCTTCTGGGCTCGGGTAAATCAGCCTGCGTGTTCTCCACCGGAATATCGATATGCCTTTTATCAGCCATAGGCCGAACTCCCGGGGGTAAGATGCGAGGGGAGCTGTCGTCATGAAAGGTGAAACGAGTACCGCTGGCAATCATTTGCTGCATTTTCTCATAATTGTCTTTAGCCTTGATATAAGACTCCTCCTCTTTGCCCTGCATCAGAAGCAGCACAATATTACCTGCTCTCTTACGACCAGTACGTCCCATGCGCTGGAGCATGCGGATGGGCGACGCCGACGAGTCGTAGCAGACTATGAGATCAACCTCTCCAATATCCAGACCTTCTTCACCGATTGAGGTCGCCACGATAGTGTTATATGTGCCTTTCTTGAACTTCTGCACAATGCTCAACTGTGTCTTTTGATCCATTCCCTCTGATCCTTTCGCGCTGCTCTGCCCTACAAACACGTGGGGTCGAATCAGAGGCTCGTATCGCTTCAGAACTCTCACAACCTCCTCAGCGCTGTCCCGAAAATGTACAAAGATCATAATTCTTGTTGCTGACTGATTCTGGTCTCCATCGGCTCCCGTTCCTTCCCCACGATCCATGAAGTGATTGAGTACGACCTGTTTGAGGTATTCTAACTTCGGGTGGCCGATGAACTCTGGGTTCTTAGTCCAAGGCTGGAGATGATTCATGAGTTTCTTGAAGCTTTCGTCCTGCACAATTTGGCGTTGATACTTGCCGCCTTTTTGACCGTCAGTGTTAGACTGAAAGTGCAAAAGGTGCCGATAAAACGGCGTGATACCGTGATATTTCAGGAGATCGATGGCATGGGCCAAACTCGCAAGGACGGTAAAAATCGCGTTGACCTTGCCCTTCCGCCCAAGGTTCGCATTCCTCCCTGCGTCCGAACCCATCCATTGCTGACGGGCCTTGGTGAGACCGAACGCGGTGAGAGCCATCGGATCCCTTCCCCAGTAGGCGTTGAGGTTACGGAGTTGGTCGACAAGCGGCTGCAGAGTCCTTGAGAAAAGGTCCATGCATAGCACCATTTCATCGGAATTTTGGAATGTTTGCACCTCGGTGTTTCGAGCATGTACGTACTCCCGAATGTCGAGAGACTGCTCGGTCCGAATCTCCACTTTGGCAATATCCAGGCCATCAATGACGGCTTGCACTGATTCCACGGTGGAACCTGGAGTTGCAGTGAGGGCTAGGACCCGGAAGCTCTTGTTATACCGCTTGAGGAATTTGACCACTTCCACGTATGCATAGCCGCCAGTCGCACGGTGAGCTTCGTCAACAACGAGCAGGACAATACGTTTGGGGTCGGCTATTCCTGACTTGAGGTCATTGACCAGGGTTTGAGGGGTCATGAAGAAAACACGTTTGGTCTTCCATTCCTCCGCCCGAATGCCTGGCGCGGCTTCACCAGTCAGCATTGTCGTCTGTGATCGCGGGATGCCGGCCACCTGGAAGCAAGCAGAGATCTGCTGAGCCACCAGGGGCTTCGTCGGTGCTACGAAGATGATTTGAGCACTCTTTGTCCATCGATACCAATTGAGCATGATGGTGGCTGCAATGAACGTCTTTCCCAGACCAGTGGGAAGGGCAACCAGCAGATTATGGAAAAGACCTCGCTGTGCGATGTTGAATTGGTAGTCTCTCGTCTTCCCCAAATTGGTGGGGTAGACCCATGTGTCTATAGCCTCTTGATTTAGTTTGTGATGAGTAGGGGGTTCATTTTTCTCCGGTGGTGAGAAGATTTGCTCTCCTCGCTGCGATGAGATGTCCGAATTTCGTGCAGTCATGTCGAATAACGTGGATTGCCGTAGGCCTAATGGGCGATTGGTGCTGAATTGGGATTGAACGGGCGGCCTACGTGCCGCTTGGGATGTCGTTCGGGGTGGCGACAAGGATAGATCGGAATCAAAGGCATCATCTGGTATATCATCAAGCTCGAATGGCACATCCGCTGCAGGCTCTTTCAGTGCTGCGGAAGGCGCGACAGCAGTCTGTGCTGCCGAAGACCTGGATACCGCAGAGGCGATAGTTCCCACATTTTCTTCCTCGAATGAGCGCAATGATGCTGCAATAGCAGCCTCCATTTCTTTGTCTTCGTCATAATACTGATCCGGTTGATGACTCGCATCAACTGTGGTTGTTGTAGGCCCGGGCGCAAGAGGTTCGGGCTCAGGCTTTTTCCATCGAGGGCCCCGAATCATCTCCGGGGGCGACGGCGGCTGGGTCAATTGTGTGACAAAAATATTCTCTTGGAAGTTGTTGCGCTTTGGTACAAAGACCTTGTACTTGGAGGTTCTTTCGACATCCTCAAATTGAACGCCGTTAACAGACGCTCGGTCGGGCGATTGTAATTCGTCCTCCCCATCGCCTTGATCTATGGAAATATCGGATTCTAAGTCAAAACTCGTATCAGATCCAGGTCGTAAGTAATATTAGCGTCGTGGCAGCTTGCCTGCATCTTCATCAACCACGCCAGCGTCTAAGCGCCGACGCTTCGCTGGACGGTTGTTCGCCTGGGCTGATTTACCTGCATGAGGTGTCCCAGGGACGATAAAGTCGTCAATCTCATCATCAAAATAATCAGCAGAGTCGTTACCAGAATCTGACATGTCGCGAGCCGCTAGACCTTGATGAAATAGCCGCTCGTCGGATACTAAGTCTCATTGTTTGGTATTGGACCGACAACGCGACGCGGTATCGCGACATCACGTGAGACTAATTGCTTGTGCTCCGGGGTTTGTCTTGTTTGCACTTTTCACTCATGATTTATCGCCTGGCAAAACAGTAGTGACTCGGTGGCGGCGCACGTCCTTTCGCTTCTGGGCTGTTAGTGCTATCGGTGGACGGAGGAGTCATGGAAACCATTTTAGCAGCTCCACTTGGTGCTTTCGATGAGGATTGAGGAGGAAGATTCGAGATATCTTATCCAAGGCAACAGTCGCCCTATCCATACCAAGTTTTACGAACCTCAACTTGTCAGGGTGGAAAACCGACTGTACTTATGGAGCAGCGTCAAGGATCAACAAAAACAGACCCCCTTTTCGCCTCACAATCTCCGTTATGGTCAGAAAGCGCAGGCACAGGAGTCAAAATTGAAACTTGGTCCGAGTCAAATGACTTTTGGCTAGAGGCAGACAGAGTCACACTAAGGAATCTGGTTATTTTTGGCACTCTTATTCCTGAATTCCGACCCCAGATTCCGCATCCACAATCTCCTCATGTCTCTGATCTTTCTACCGTGCTAATAATAATCAGCAAGGGTCTTCACTTTTCAGCTGAAGTTTAATGCCGTTGGCCGCTGATCGAGGGATTCGCAAAATGATGGTTACACTGAATGAGTATATCATTATTTAGTCGAGTATCATTGTGACTATCACAAGGTAGCTTTGATCTATCAAGTGTCACCATATCAGCCAAACAAGGTGGCTTGCTTCAGGATTAGCAGTTGGCGACGATGATCGGATCCTCCTTGGGAACAACCAAAAAATCAATAATATATTCTGTATTTCGTAAGGACAAGCCATCGGCCGATGCTACTGGAAGAATCCAGACTAAAAGGTGACAACCTGATTCTCTCCAATTCTGCACAGCTTTGTCCAACCACAATCGTCCACAGAGCTAAGCTAGCTGAGTAGATACTGCCTGAAGCCTCACTTACCCTGTTCAATGGATAGACAGAGTCCTCGCGATACTCCTAGAAATCAAAAAAGTAATATTTACAGACAGGAAGCACTGAAACCCCGCTAATGAGAAGGCGTAACGACGAAAACTGGGCGGATTCACGGAGTGACAACCTAGACATGGAATTGGATCAGTTACCTTAGTCTACCTTAGTCTGTCCAATATCCACAGGTCAGAGAACCCTTCCCAGCAAGGTTTCATTCATTTCTGATTTGTTGATGGCCTGAGGGTATCTACTATTGTTATTGGTCTTACTTTATTACTCCTCTTTCCCCCAGTTATCCTACTTCTCTTTTTTCTCCTCCTCTTCTTCCTCCTCATCAACAAACACCAGTCTCTCTTTCGTAGCAATCTTCTTTTCTCTTTCTTGCATTGAGATCTCAAAGTCTGTCGCTTCTGGAATCACCACAGTCAGTCCAAGTCAAAATGAAGTTCAACAACATCATCGCCATCTCCTCCCTCTTGGTCCTGGCTACTGCCCAGTCTACCACTACTACCAGTACCGCAGCCTCCACCACAACCAGCCTGTCACCTGAGGCCTCTTGCGCCGCCAAATGTGCGTATCTCCAACTTTCTTTTGAACCATCCATCACGTAAAGCTGACCCTCCCGATTGTATTTAGGCGCTTCTGGTGACGTTTGCTGCGTTGCTGGATGCTACAAGGTCCCCTGCCCTAGCGACCAGCAGGCCAACGACACCATCAGCTGTGTTGCCGCTTGCCCTCAGGGTTCCGGCACCCCTAGCGACACCGACAAGTATGCTTCGTGCCAGAGCAGCTGCTACAGCAGCCACTTCTTCCCCGCGACCATGACCAACGCTGGTTCCTCCGGCACTGGTGTCAGCTCCAACGACGCGACCACCACCGGCTCTGGCTCCAGCAGCTCTGAGACTGGCTCTTCTGGTATGTCGCTTATTCTACTTGACCATCCCTCGAACGACCAAGGAAGTCAAAGCTGATTGAATAATCTGCAGGCTCCGGCTCCTCCAAGACCTCTGGCTCCTCCAGCACTGGTACCAGCAGCGGCTCCAACGCCAGCACGACTGCTAACGCTGCTGCTGTTAGCCAGCTACAGCTCGGTGTCTCTGCCGCCGGTCTCCTCGGCTTCGTTCTTGCTGCCTGGGCTCTGTAAGCGAGGACCTCTCCTTTACAGACACGGCCCATGGCTACGACTGGGTCCCAGCTGGTAATGAATCTCGAGACGGGAGTTAATAGGGTTGCGGGACATGGGTCGATTGATTTTGTTTCTTTTTATTCTCACTTGAAGTACTAATAAGGATGCCACCTAATACTGTGCCATAGTTGCCTTTCATGTCTAGTACTTTCAAACTGTTTCAAGATACCAATGCGAAGATGCTTAATCATGACTCCGGCCCATGGGCGTCTACTTCGAATCACAATTTTCCGAACTCCACAGTATGAACGTTGAATAAGAACACGGCACAATCTAGAACATTCAATCCACGTAAGCACGGTTGCCTTGATTGAGTTATCGCTGAAAACCAAGGCAACCGTCAGCCCACCTCCAGTTCGGCGAAGTCTGTCCAAGTTGACGAATCGTCCCGCGGGCCATCATCCCACCTAGGGGACACTATATGCTCTGAAACGTCATTTGAGAAAGTCCGGAAATATTCTCAGTAGCACTTTGTAGCTCAGGAACCATTCGAGATCTCCTAGGTCTTCAGGCCTTCCACTCCACCCCGATCTGTGAAATCCCGTCCTTTGAATCGAGGCTTACTTGGTGCTTGAATCCTTAGAAAATCCAGCAGACGACAACTCATAATGATTCCCTCGCGGCTCCTGTTCATTGCAGTACCTACAGACGCGGCGTCAATTTTTGATGAGCCACGAAGCCACTTAGCTTTACCTTGCCAACATCAGGTATGAGTCGGCGGAGACTGGCGAATTGGTGATGAATTCCTTCTCCCAGGATGGCCACGCAAAGGCAAAAATTGACATATTTGACCTTTTGCGTGTAAGAACAAGAAAGAGTGCATCAGGCTTGAGTAGAACAGTTTGTCCCTGATCTTGATTCTGGACAGGCCCTGGCAGTTTCAAACAGAAATCATTGGCCATGTTGCTGGCGCTTTCAATATTGTAGACGCGAATGGAACCTGGACGTTGGACTACCTCGGCATCAAGCCGGAAGATCTCACTTGACGCAAGGATTGGATATTGCTTGGGGATAACTGCCTGGGTGGCACACTGATCAACCATGTATCCTCAAGCAGCCGCATTGCCGTCCTGCGCTCCTCTGGCAGCAAGTTCAGCTCGGACTGCATGGATTGAATAAACACCTTTTGTTCCTGCCCTGAGAGTCATCTCTCTAGGTTCTCCAGCAAGACCGATGGTATATCAGCGGCTTCATGGCAATCCAGGCGCCTGCATGTGCGTCAATCGCTGTGCGAACGGAAAAAAGCTAACGAGGTACAAAGCAGGACAGTTACGTCGTAGTCAATGCATTGGTCTCTTCCCCAATGGACATTTCCGGGGGTATTTGCCAGACGTTGGAGCTTGTTCTTGATATTGATGGCCTTTATCGCAATGCATGTCTCCGAGCTCTAAACCCACATCATGCGAGCCTCAAGGTACATGCTTGCTTGTATTATAATGAAGTAGTGCCAACTACGGAGTATGTATAACGAGAGATCTAGACCCTGGTCTACAGTTGACTGATAAGGCTGATAAGGTGCGCGTCAACTCCCCGCCCCAGCGCGTCACCCACATCATAAGTATAAATGGGTAGAAAGAAAAACATACACCGTATCTTCCTCATTTCCGGGGGACCCAACTATCAACAGCCCGACACAGCCTCGATCACATAATTTTTTAGCATAGAAACATTTCTCTTCCTCCCACTACCACTACACCCCTACACCCCTACACAACCCCACCTCAACCAAGACCAAACCCAAAACCCAAAAACCACAAAGTGAGGCAAGACGAAAAATGGCCAGCCCGACAGCCACAGACTTCCAACACCTCTACACCTCCATGGCCGCCTTCGTTACATCCTGCATGTCCGCCCACGATCCCTCCCACAACCCCGCCCACGTCCACCGCGTCGTCACCCTCGCCCGCTCAATCCTCGAGAAGGAACAGCTCGCGCACCCGGAGATCCCCTACGACGCCGACATCGTCAAACTCGCTGCCTTGCTCCATGACATCGGGGATAGGAAGTATCTGACGCAGGTTGCTGCGGCTACGTCTGCGGCTGGGGAGCAGGAGGCGGCGGTCGATCCGGCTGGGATGGTGCAGCAGGCGCTGCTGGCGCATGGGGCGGACGCGGCGCTCGCGGAGAGGGTGCAGACCATCGTGACGCATGTGTCGTACTCGAAGGAGGTTAAGGACCCCGCGACGGTGCGGAGATTGATCGACGAGGAGGGGTATGTGGAGTTGGCCATCGTGCAGGATGCGGATCGGTTGGATGCGCTGGGGGCGGTGGGGATTGGACGGTGTTTTACGTTCCTGGGGGCGCAGGGGAAGAAGTATCTTGGTGCCGGGGAGCCGTGGGACATGAATAATGCTATAAATCACTTTCAGGAGAAGTTGGTGCGGCTGGAGGGGATGATGAAGACGCAGACGGGGAGGGACATGGCTCGCGTGCGGACACAGCGGTTGGCCGAATTTCGCAAGTGGTGGGAGGAGGAGATGGAGCAGGCAACCCATATTCCTTGAAGAAGGGACATTGCAAGTTAGAAGATAGTCGCAGCGTACCTATATACAGATTCCTAAGGCCCCTCGGCAAATGCATAATAGATCAAGCAACACATTCCGTAGAACTCATTCTGTCTATCCTATCTCAATACAGTATTTGGGGTATTTAGTATGTAGTAGCAAGAGTATCAGGCATACAGCAAATATTCAGACCCAAAGCGAGAGTCTGGAACCCAAGATGTAGTTATCCTGAAGCCAGAAAAAGCAATCAAAAACAAAACCAACCGTGTAATAAACTCCAATGACCTCGAAACTGCTAGAATATCTCGTGCTGCTCTGCATGTATGAATTTCTATAAGTAAGCATGAGCAGGATACCGAGAACAAACGCCGAGATCAGATCAAAATCTAGAATTATGTCAGGCTGTCCCGATGCGGAATGAAAAATAAGGCACAGGGTACTCCGAGTAGCACAGAAAGGTCTGGTGATGAATTTCAAACCCGGTCTCTAGCAAAATCCAGCACCTCACAGTCGTCTTCGAAGAAGCCGTCGTCGATCCCAGCGCCAGGAGCAGTGGAGACTGCCATGGAATGTCTCTTCTTCCGGCGAGTGGTGATAACAACTTCTTCAACGTTGCCGGTGCTGTTGCCCAGACTAATGAGGTTCTCCATTTCTCCCCCGAAGCCGTGGTGTTGCTCGTGCACGATATCGTCCTCGTCCCCGGTGCCGCCACCAGCGCTGAATGGCCGCACGTGAAGTTTGGTCAGCGAGATGCTGTCGCCAAAGATCCACTGGCTGCCCGGGCCACACGTCAACGGATCACATACTTCATCTTCATTCGAGAAAACGAAGAGATTGACTCTCTGGTCGGTGTGGAAGGGCTGGTAAGGTGCGTTCGTCTCAATCTCGGCCTGAGAGAGGGGCTGGCATCTAATCTTTGAGGTAGTGTGGGGCCGTGAGTTTGAGGACGGCAGAGTTAAGATGGCAGAGACGGTGTGTTCATGGGTGAATGTCCCTATCGGCAGAGGGCCGCATGGAGTTTGAAGGTTCGCGGGCAACTTGTACTCGATTTCCTTGTTTCCAATGACCGACTGCAGCTGGCGATTCTTGTGAGTAGAAAGGGATCGCTTGACCCGGTACAGCCGAAAGAATCCATTATCTACCACACCTAGGAAAGGCTGCCCTTTGTTCGAGAGCCAAACGACACGAGACGCGGCTGGGTCCCGGGCGAGACCGGAAAGGTGCAGTCGATTTTCACCTGCATGCCGGAGAGTATTGACTGTACCAGTCGCTGCACCCATCGATTTGCTAAGACCAGCAGCAACCACCCTCCCACTTCGGACTCCAGCCGCGGAGGGAATTGCGAACGCACCGACTGCAGGAAATGCAGAACCGGCTGACGGAGTGCGGCCTCTGACGGCAGCAAGAATAGGTTGGGTTTTTCCACCAACGAGCTTGAATGCCGCGGATAGAGGATTCGTCACGGCTGCTCTGTCAGTCGTTTCGTCCGTGGGGGAGTTGTTGGCTTGCGACTTGTGGGGTTGAGGACGAGCTCGCCGGAACGGAGGCCACTGGAAAGCACTGCGGGGAAGGTCGAAAACGTGCACTGTGCCTTTACGGGTTATCACTGCCAGACGATCTCCGGATGGAGGGGACCAGATCACATCGACAATGGATGATGTAGTAAGACGCGTGAACCGCGCAACTTGTCGCACGTTGGCTGACGGAATTGTAGAATCCTCGGAGAGAAAGACCCCTGCCCGACAATGCCTGGCTTGCATTAAGTCCCAAACGTACTGGACATCCCCCTTCTTGCTCGCTGTGAGCAGCATCAAGCCATTTGGGGAGAATGACAGAAAGCTACATCCATTAGGGACCTGGAAGGTAGCGATTGGGTTGAGCATAGCATTCCTTGTCTCGCCCCCATCATCGAATCGTCTCAAATCCAGAATCGAGACAAAATCAGGTTCCGCAGGCGACGTCGTTTGCGTTTCCTGGGCATGTGTCGGAGGGAAGAGACTGTATCCTTGTTGTGGTAAGTCCATGAAATTTGAAGACCGCCGAGAGGACGTGTTCTGAGACTGGTCTTTATTCCAGTAATTGTTCCATGCTTGAAGTCCCTGGTCGCCCATCCAGCGGGCACCACGTACCAGCTCTTGTGTGACACCCCTTGCTACTTTGTCAAAGAGGCTCTCGCCCTCGCCAACGTCCGTGGCGGAGGTGACTGGTGGCTTTGCTGGAGGACTACGCGTCTCGAGCCCAGAAACTTTGCCCTGAATAAGTGAGGCAGGCACCGTTCCACGTATAGAGGGTCTATAAGTTGAGGATGGTGGCACTATGGCTAACCATCGTCCTCTAAGCGCAAGCACAGGCTTATCTGAAACAGCTGAACCGTGTGGGGAGTCGTTTCGAGATGCATCCGGATCAGTTGAACTGGACGATGTTGAGTATCGCCGAGCCTCTCTTGTCTGTATGCTTGTCCAGGTTTTACCCAAGCACTGATATGCACATGACGGTGAGAAGGGGTTCATGCCGTATATATACACCTCCCCACTGACGCCGGACGCCAACACAATATGATTTCCACTGACGAGTAGCTTTAGATTCCCAGAAGGAGATGGGGCAAGAGCAGGCAACCCGGGAATGTTCTCAAAACACGGAGTAGGTTTCGTGGTGAAGAGGGTTGCGACCTGCTCTCCGCTCCTGAGTGAGTAAATCTCGGCTCTGGTTTGGTACAGTTTCGACTCATCCTTGCTAAAGCGGTTTTCACCCCGCGGAAGCCTTCCAGTCTGACTAGGTGTTATCTCGTTCGTTTCCGAACCAGCAGAAGATGTCCGCCCTTCGTCTTCACTTGATGCACAGGGTCCGTGTATTATGACGGCGACATGCGGTCTAGACGAAATGAACGGGTCGTTCGATGAGGTACAGGCTAGTATCTTGGCCTCTATCACCCGGCCCCTGAGCCCACTGAGCTTTCCCACTAAACGCGTTTTGCGGTCTTCGATTGCGAGAACGTCCAAGGCGCCATCAGTGCCAACAAGCAATACGGTGCCACCCATTTTAGAGGACTTGAATGCTGGGCCAGACAAAGTGTCAAAGCCACAAAATGAGTAACCTTCATCTCCAGCTGCCCGATTCGAACCAGTAAATGGAGCGAGATCAATATCTGGGGCACCGTAGAAGTGAGGTTGCGGCAGATGAGGTAGGGGAATGTGACCGTCGTACGGGCCACTAAGAGAATGGCTCTTCTGCCTGTCTACAGATTGCTGCCTGGACAAATTGCTGCTCAGGTATCCATTACCGTAGCTCAAAGGTCTCCTTCGAGGAGGAGGAGAGGCTGACGAGGGCTGACTGAAACCACCTTTGTCTAGGTGGGTCGGGAAGCTGAGGGGAGACCCGCCTGCGAGCTCCTCAGTGATGGCATCATTTGGAGGACTCTTCCCATATGGAATTGATTTGGCCCATGTACCCGTACGAATGGCAAGATCATTTTCCGTCGTTTCCGTAAGAGACCCAAGAGCATCCGGAACGGGCGAGACTATCGGATTACTAGTAGAAGCTAACGGAGGATCTGAATAAGAGGCCGCCTCAGCTAGCAGAGGCGGGGAAGTGTCAATCCTGTCGCATCAAGGACAGACAGAGTCAGTTTATGATACTGTGGCATGAAGTGGAGGGATTCCCATGCATACAGGTCATCAGGCGGAGACTTGGCTACCGCTTTGGCCGCTTTACTTCCCTTGCCGTTTTTACCCTTTTTCTTCGTTTTTCCAATGGTGTCATTATTTTCGGGGCTCGGCCGAGTGAAGTCTGAAGGCAGGGGGCTGAGATCGCCTGAAGCCCGGGTTTGCAGGCGGAACAAGTCGTCCGAGGCTACCGGGGGCATTCAACTGGAAGGAGTGCCTCAAGGAGGCAACAGATCTCTCACGAAGAAGACCGCCCTCAAGACCTCGATAAGGTCTGAGAACGGGTGTTTAACAATGATATTGACTGGAAAAGACGATTGATGAGCTGGGAACCTATCTCGAAACTCCGTAGAACCCTGTGTACAGAGCCCTTGTCAGTGTGAGTCATGGCAAGAAGCAGTCGGGGGTTCTCAGCAAAACATACTATCGTTTGTTGATTGAAGAGATGAGAATCTGAAGAGGAAGGAAGGAATAAGCTATCGCTCTCTCTGCTTGAGTGAGAGACGTTGCAACAGCCAGCGTATCTGGAGTCGACGCCCTTTGATACGCCTTGTAGATCGCGGGATTCAGTATGACTCGGATGCCAGAGCTTCTTCTGTCATCCAGGTCCTCCAAAACTGTAATGATCTCCAATATCTCTGAAATCCAGAGTTGTATAACCGTTCCAAAGCTCAAGACCTAGACAACTTATATCTAGTTGTTCGAAAAGAGATGTAGAGAAGGTAAACGATGCAAGAGAGGGGGAGGGGGAACCCATTCAGGTCAGGAGCATAGATGACATCTCTCCATGGTAGGCTGACTGTTCATACGTAATTAAACCAAAGTTTACCTGTTATCTCCTATCGGCTACTATCAGTCAATAGTTCCAGGCCTAGTAAGGTACCTACTTTCAGCTCCGTATCTCCGTTACCTAGTGAGATCCATTTGATGCCAGCACTACTCAAACAGAAGGTCTTATTTGTGGTATATATGGATATACTATTAAAATGATGAGGTATTCAGGCAGAATTTATACCTCAAAGCTACAAAATTCCTCACAGCATTCTCAACAGCTGATCCTGGAGTATGAATGCCTGCACCTACTCCGTACATGGTAACGTACGTATCTTTTGCTGGTAACGACATTACCAAACAACCCCCCAATCCCGCATGAGGGGTAAGACAAACATTGCAAACAACACGCACCTGAAACACGGGGTCAGCACGCGCCACGTGATTTGCCTGAGGGCTGTGGCAGGTCTCAGTCATCGTCAACTGGATGCAGGAACTTGGATCGAGCATTCCACATATCCACGGTCGCCCCGGAGGTAACCGCCAGTCAAATAATGACCAAGTCTTTCCGACTCATGATCGAGCATCAGGTGTTCATTGTCAAGTTGTCACGGGGTCACTTCTGCAGCATAGCCATGATCTGTAAGGCCCCAAGCTGTCATTGGTGGACGATCAAGCGACGACTGAGAAATGACGCCTGCCGGTCAGATCAAAAACCCATGCTTGAGGTCATCCAGGGAACTCTTCCTCAAGGTGTTATAGGGAAATGACACCTCGTACCATAGACTTGTGTGCCTGCCGATGACCTGTTGGTTCGTCATTGAACAACATCATGAGACAGCGTGGAGTATTCCTCCCTAACTCGGCATAGGTAAAAGAAGGTCAAAGATTTAGATAATATTGATACAAGTTTATCAGATAAAGTAAAGGGGGAAACTCCTTGCACAACTCCGGTAGACCTTGCTTTTGTACACCAGGCCTTTGTATACCACACCTTCTTGGCAATATTCAGGTCTTCTTCTTCGCAGCAGCAGCTTTGGCGGCTTTCTTTCTGTTGCTGTTGATCATTACCAACCCAATGAAGGTGCCAACCACGGCCGAACCCAGTAGAGTCAGAATGACAGGAATGCGGATTGCCCACACGCGAGGAGGGAAGAGGTCATGGAGAGGGTGTCCGGGGTCAACGAAGGGCTGTCTGATAGTTAGTTTTTGTGTCAGGTGTCGCCAAGGGGGTTGTGGATTAAATACCATAAGGAGAGTCCAAGCCGTATAATAGAGGAAGATCGCGGTAGCGACCAAGAGCATGGCGGATCCCACGAGTTGGCCCAGCTGCGATCCAGAGTCAGTCAGTATGAGGGCGTATGAATGAGAAAGAATTAAAGGCTCACCATAATGGAAGTTCGAAACTAGGTTGATTCCTAACAAAACGCCGGAAGTGCACGACGAAATGTCTCCTCTGATACTGCCCATAAACAGTCCAGGCCAGCTTGGCTCCTTGAATGTCACGTGATGATATTGGACGCTAAGGCTTTCCTCCCTTCGCCGCCTCACGTTTCCGACTGGTAGAACTTGGCCGGATCACATCCTGCATCTCGAGCTCTGGAGTTGACATCTAGCTCAAGAAACTCCAGAGTAGTAGATTCTGACACAGAGCAACCATGACGGATTCTGTTGTGTTGCAATCCGCCGTTCGCGTGCCTACACCTCCCCCAGGCACCTCGTACTCTCCACAGCCCTCAGCCTCACGAAAACGCTCTCCTCCATCTCGGTCCCCTTCCCCTCGTCGCCGTCGCTCGCCACCTGGTGACTCGCTGAAGGAAGACGGGGATGCGCCACGTATCGATCCCGAGCGTGCGGTTGAAAGAGAGCGCCAGCTGGCCGAGCGCCTCCGTCAGCATGAGAGGCAGGAAGCTGCGCGGAAGCCCATGACGGAGGAGGAGAAGCAAGCTGCCGCCAAAGCTGAGTATGAAAAACTTTTGAATATGCGATCTGGGGGCACATATATACCACCAGCTCGATTGCGCGCGCTACAGGCGCAGATCACGGATAAGACCAGCAAAGAATACCAGCGTATGGCGTGGGAAGCTCTGAAGAAGTCCATCAACGGTCTCATCAATAAGGTCAATGTGTCCAACATCAAGTTCATCGTTCCCGAGCTCTTCGGGGAGAACCTGGTCCGTGGACGAGGTTTATTCTGCAGGAGCATCATGAAGGCGCAAGCGGCGAGTTTACCGTTTACCCCGATCTACGCGGCGATGGCGGCCATTGTCAATACCAAGTTGCCTCAAGTCGGCGAACTGCTGCTCAGTAGGTTGATTGTCCAATTCCGAAAAGCATTCAAGCGGAACGATAAAGCCGTCTGCATCTCATCCACAACTTTTATCGCGCATCTGTGTAACCAGCAAGTCGCCCACGAGATGCTTGCCGCCCAGATACTCCTTCTTCTGCTACATAAACCTACAGACGATAGTGTGGAAATTGCCGTCGGTCTGACCAGGGAAGTTGGCCAGCACTTGGAAGAGATGAGCGGTCCCATCGCTCTGGCGGTGTTTGATCAATTCAGGAATATTTTGCATGAGGCCGACATCGACAAACGAGTTCAATATATGATCGAGGTCCTGTTCCAGGTTCGTAAGGATAGATACAAGGACAACCCGGCGATCAAGGAGGAACTCGACCTGGTTGAGGAGGAGGATCAGATTACCCACCGTATCGGTCTCGACGATGAAATTGATACTCAAGATGGTCTCAATGTCTTCAAATTCGATCCTCAGTGGGAGGAACACGAGGAGGCTTACAAGAAGCTCAAGGCCGAAATTCTTGGCGAGGGCAGCGATGATGAAGAAGACGAGGACGAAACCGACGAGAGCTCTGACGAGGAAGAGGAGCAAGAACGACAGATGGAGATCAAGGATCAAAGCAATACAGATCTCGTCAATCTTCGGCGAACAATCTACTTGACTATCATGTCCAGTATTGACTTTGAAGAATGTTGCCACAAACTCATGAAGATCTCGTTGCCCCCTGGCCTGGAGCCAGAACTCCCCTCTATGATCATTGAATGCTGTTCCCAGGAGCGAACGTACTCGAAATTCTACGGCTTGATTGGAGAGCGATTTGCGAAAATCAACCGTTTATGGTCTGATCTTTTCGAAGCCTCCTTTGCCAAGTATTACGACACAATCCATCGATATGAAACCAATCGTCTGCGCAATATAGCGCGTTTCTTTGGCCACATGCTGAGCACGGACGCCATTGGCTGGCATGTCTTGTCCATCATTCATCTTAATGAAGACGAGACAACTTCTAGCAGCCGTATCTTCATCAAGATTCTGTTCCAGGATCTAGGGGAACATCTTGGCCTTCCGAAGTTGCAGCAGCGCATGAGGGATGAAATTCTGCGTCCCAGCTTCGAGGGACTCTTCCCTCTGGACAACCCCCGCAACACCCGCTTTTCAATCAATTACTTCACGAGTATCGGCTTCGGTATTCTGACGGAAGACATGCGGGAGCACTTGAAGAATCTTCCCAAACCGACTGTTCCCGCACTGCCTGCACGCGACGCAGAGTCGGACTCGGAGTCTGTCCGTTCACATTCTACCTGCTCTACATGCACAGGTTCTTCTCGGTCCCGCTCGCGATCACATTCCTATTCACGATCCCCTTCACGAAGCCCCGGCCGGCGTCGTTCCGTCAGTCGTGGAAGGTCGTACTCGATATCAGTGTCTGGATCTTCTCGAGGAAGAAGTTATACCCCGAGCTACAGTTCTCGATCGAGACCTCCAGTTCCAAAGTCTCGTCAGCGCTCAGTGCCCTATAGCCGTTCACGCTCGCCGGCTGGCCGAAGAAGGTCGTCAGTCTCTCGCACACCACCTAGACGTGTTCGTGACAAATCCTATGACTCTCGCTCCCCTTCGCGATCCGTCACGCCACCAAGAAGGCGAAGCTCTTACAGCCGGAGAGACCGATCTTACTCCAGGTCACCGTCGCGCTCTGTTACCCCACCACCCCGAGCTGGGGAAGCAAGGGCCCGTGGTAGACGCTACTCCTCGCAGTCTCTTTCTCCTCCTCGTCGACGTGCCGAGAAAGGTGTATCGGCTCAACGTCCCCCTCCTGGTCGCCGTGCCCGTGGCGATTCCCTGTCACGATCGCCCAGTCCTCCTCCGCGGTACGGACATGATCAGAGACGCAGGAGGAACTCAAGCTCCGTCTCGCCATCTCGCTCACCCCCAGCTCGCGACTCCAACAGGCGCGGATCTCTTTCGAGGACTCCGCCCCGTCGGGGCCGCGCCTCCGACTATCTGTAACAAGAGAAAAGCTCATATTGAATCGTGTCCTTCGGTACTAGGACATGTACAACAACTTAGCAGGTATTTGATGATCTAAATCATTGGAACAAACAGGGTCGAACAAAGGTCAAACGTGTATCTATATTTCTAGGCTGTGAATTACGTTTGCAAGCTGCTATGCCCAATACCAGTCTTGACTATCTGCATCGCTCATTAAATCTTTTGGGTATTCTATGCTATGAAGTCTCTGTAAGATTCACATATGTCATTCAGTCATCTATAGGGTATCTTGAGTGCTATATTGCCGTCACAACCATTCTATGTACCAAGTCTCAGGTCATACGTGTCAAATCATCTACGCCGTAGAAGCCTCCCAGACACACCTCTCGCACAGACACAAACCCCCCAGGGCGCCCCTGGCCCACTCCCTCCGCTCCTTGACATCAAGCCCAATGTCACAGTAGTGATTCAGAATCTCTTCATCCGCCCTGATCCCCTCGCCCGTCCGCCGCACAGGCGCCCCATCCCCCTTCCACACCGCTCGCTCGGACTCCGTCCGCGCCCGGAACGTAATCTCGCCTCCCCATTCCCAGCGCACGTTGGGATCACAGGAGTGATTCGCCAGGCACCAGAGCGGATGCACGGCGCAGAGCTCCGGCCCGCCGTCCCAGGTGGAGAGGCGGCCCGACGCGGTGCCGCGGAATTTGGCGTACAGCGTGTTGAGCACCCAGGTGTCGTAGCGGGGGAGGTTTGCGTAGGGGTCGAGTTCCATTTCCTCGAGGATGCGCATGGGCTGGAGGATGTTGAGCTGGAAGGAGAAGGGGAGGGTTGCGGTGGGGTCGGCGCCTGCTTCTGCCGTGGCTGCGAAAGAGAAGCCGTTGAGGTCGTGGAAGTCTCCCCAGATGTACTTCACTTCCGGGAGGTCGAGCGGATGCACGTCCTGCGTTGCGGCCATGGCGATGGCCCGGCCCAGGAGCAGGAGGTACAGGTAATCGGCCTTATCCTTTGGGTCGGGGATATCCTTGCCGATAGACTCGAGGTTGTCCATGAGGCCGCAGACGGCGCCATGGTAGACGGTTTGGGCTTGGTCGTGGCATTTCTGGCTGCAGAAGATGGTGTCGGCGCAGCCGTCGCAGGCGACGGGGGGTTCGGCGGACGAGAGCTCCGGCAGCGGAGCGTTACAGGCATCGCAGAGGTCATCGTGGAGGCGATTGGTGGCTGTGAGCAGCGATGACTCGCGCAGAAGGATCTCCCCAGGGGCGATATCTTCCTTTGCGAACAGACCCAGTTGAATGGAAACTTCCGGTGCTGCGGTCTCGTCGGCCGCCGAGCTTGGGGCTGTAGTCGTACCGTGCAACGCGGGCAGCGCAACGGCCCTTACTTCGCACTTGGGCGCAACATCCTTCAGTCTCTCGTTCAGCAACTGCAGTGTCTCGGGCGCCTTGCGATCAGGCTCATGCGTGTTCCACGGGTAGAGTACCCGCCGCGCGTAGCCCTGCGCATTCAGCACGCTCGAGTCCACCACCACCTGGCCATCATCACCTTCTTTCCGTCCATGCTTAGCAGCATACACCTTCTTAAGTGTATCTAGCTGCTCCTTCAGCCCAGCGATCTCGTCCACCGCACCCGTACCCTCCACATCCTCCAACAACGCAAGCCCACGCACACAGAATTCATAGGCATCACGGTAACACCCACAACGAACCAAGCTCCTCACAAGCAACTCATACACGCCACCGACCATATCATCATATTCCTCCTGCGATATGTCCTCAAAATCCCCCTCCTCGTCCCCACCTTCCTCACCATCCTGACTCCCAACCCGCCGCCTAGCCTGAAACTCGCACCCATCCGGATCAACAACAGACTCGAGCAACGACAAAGCACGGTACGCATCCGCCGACGCAAGATCTGAGAAGCCCAGGCGCTCGTGCATCCGGCCTCGCTCAAGGTATCTGCGCGGATTGTGCGGGTCTGCGTAGAGCTGGGCCGTTACATCGGAGCGTTCGCGGATGAGTGCGTCTGCGTCCATGTTCGGGGATAGATGGTTTGTGAGCGTAGCGGAGTAGAGAGTATATCCAAATATCCGGAAATTGAGCTGTTGCTGCCGGGGTAAAATTTGTAATCTGTCCTTATATGCGACGTATCCGTCGTGCCCTGAAATGTGAAGGTATATTTCAGTTTGGTCTCCTCCGGGGATCTCTATGGGGTAAACCAATGAGGTGGCAATAACAAGAAGAGGGATAAGTTGTTATACACATATATCCAATAACGGCAACAGATTGTCGACTTTCAATTGCTTCATGAAGACCTTGGATTCGTAATTCATTTCTCGAATTTTTCTCTAGGACCCACGAAAAACGTGGGGTATCATTATCATCACGTGGTGATATCCC